>NC_140702.1:49381082-49561117 GCF_054131305.1 Coturnix japonica
TTTCTTTTCACTAAGCTGCAGGTCGCCCTCTTTACAAGTGTCTGTAGCTGGTTGGCAACCAGTGACCTTTACTAATCCCTTTCCTCTCAAGTGCGCTCTTCGCTTCTTGCTGGGCAGCTTTGATGGATTGTTCGGGTGACATTGTGCGGAATTCACATCTTTCTCTGAAGTCCGCCCTGAAGTTTCGTCTCCGTGCACCGTGACTGCGTGCGCTCCCGTCCCCTCTTCGTTGTGTGATAACGCTCAGCACCGCCCGGAGCGGCGTGGTGGTGGATAATCTGCGCCTCCGTAGGGTGGCACTGCCCGAAGTCTGGGCGGGAGGTATCCCAAGCCAATGCTGCCCCCGGCATCCCCTCCCCAAAAGCCAACAGCAGCGCCAGCACCGCCGCGGGGCGGGATCCCGGCCCTCGGGTCCGCACGGCCAGGCACCGAACGGCGGAGCGGGTACGGCCCCCCCGCCCCGTCAGTGCTCTTTCCACTGAGCGTTATTTGCAGCATATGTTTCGCACATCCATTCTCTTTCAGTCCATTCTTCTGTGCTCTGGCTGCTAACACGGTATAGTCACCTTGAAATTTCCTCTGCTATTTTCCAATTAAAAGCTTAATAGCCCTGGAAACGGAGTTCATGTGGTGCAGTTTACCGTAGCCCCTTCTCCTGAAAAGCTTTCTACTGGGATCCCATTATGTGCTTGAATAAACCTTTTCTGCAAACAGAAATGGGAATCGGGGCTGTCAGGTGTTGGGTTACAATAGACATCCATGCGGGGGACGTCTCGCTCGCATAAATGCAAACCCAGCCCTGTGGGGAGATGTTGTCAAATACGGGGATACAGAAAACATTCTCATCAAATACGAGAAAAGGGTTACGGCACTGTACCAAACTTCAGCCTCAGCGCCAGGCGCTCTGCCAAGCGACAGGGATTTCCTGCCCCGAGTGGAGCACACCCCGGAGCTCCCCAGCCCTCACTCCCCAGGACCGGGGGGCGTCTTCCCCGCTACCCCGCAGCTCCGATTTGGGGCTAGCGATTCGAGGGCTCCGCGCCCCGAGTTCTGCCCTATGAAGACGAGGTTCGGTATGCGGAGAGGGCACCGCCCGTTTGTTATTCTTCCCGAGAAGGGCTGAAAACTTGCGGGTGCCCGCGGGAGGCTGCGGGTCGGCTCCCCGCTCCCGTCCTGGCGCTCCCCGGGGACAGAGCGCACGGCGCGTTCCTACTCGTCCTCCTCACACCCAACGCTCGGCGCCCGGATCTTGACCCAAAACTATGGCCGTAGTTATAGGACAGAGTGATGAATGGAACACGGCGCGAGTGCCTTTAGGGCACCACGCGCTCCGCTCTCTATTCTCGCTCTTTATCCTGCTTAGCAAGTTTTTACCTTGGTTTTCTAATTAAGCACCCTCGTTAGATGGTGCGATTCGTGCGGGAGTTAAGAGGTAGGGGTATCGGGGAGAGCAGAGAGTTGAAGCCAGCAAAACGGACTCACGTCGGGGCTGCAGCCGCTGCCCCGCGCGTAGACGGGCGCTGCCGTCCGGCATCGGAGCTCCCGCAGGAAAACTGCGGAGAATCGCCGTGCCACGGTCAGTGTTCCCATTCTTTCGTTCACTAATAAACTGCACCTGGGATTTTAACTAAATTCCCTCAGACATATCCCTGTTTCACTAAGAAACCTTTCCACGTCCTCCTCTCCTCTCCTCTCCTCTCCTCTCCTCTCCTCTCCTCTCCTCTCCTCTCCTCTCCTCTCCTCTCCTCTCCTCTCCTCTCCTCTCCTCTCCTCTCCTCTCCTCTCCTCTCCTCTCCTCTCCTCTCCTCTCCTCTCCTCTCCCCTCCCCCGACACACGGCACCGAACACAGCCGAGGCTTCAGGAGGCGGCTGTGCCCGTCTTGTACCACAGCCACCATCTGCAGCCCCGCAGCCGCCTCGTGTAGCGGCAGAAACGGACCCGCGCAGCGCCGGTGCGCGGCGAGTCCTGTCCCCCTCTGCCCTGACTCTTCCAAACTTTGAGGAAAGTTTGGTCACACGCCTCCGCTTCCTCTCCTCCGCCCCCCCGCTCTCTCCTGCTTAAGCACGGGGGAGGGGGGTGGTGGGTGGCACAAACCCCCGTCTGCCCCAAGCGGGGACGCGCCCCTTCGTCAAAGGGTGGGCTGAGAAGACCCCTCCATCCTTTCCTTCTTTCCTCCCTCCCTCTTTCCTCCCCTCCCTGCCCCTGGCCGCAGGTGGGTGGTGGAGGGGGGCGGGCGGGGCCGGAGGCGGGCGGAGGGAGCCGAGCGGCGGTCGCTGGGATCGGCGGGGCGGCGCGGGCAGCAGCAGTGGCGCTCCGGCCGGCGGCAGCTCTCTGCCCGCCGGTGTCACCGCGGCGGGCGGCGGCTTCCCCCGCCAGTCAGGGTAGCGCCGAGACGCCCGCCCCCGCTGCTCCCTTCTCCACCCCGGAGCCACTGAGCTCCTCCCGCGGGCATGAACGGCTACGGCTCCCCGTACCTCTACATGGGCGGCCCCGTGTCGCAGCCGCCGCGGGCGCCGCTGCAGCGGACGCCCAAGTGCGCCCGGTGCCGCAACCACGGCGTGCTGTCCTGGCTGAAGGGCCACAAGCGCTACTGCCGCTTCAAGGACTGCACCTGCGAGAAGTGCATCCTCATCATCGAGCGGCAGCGGGTGATGGCCGCGCAGGTGGCCCTGCGCAGGCAGCAGGCCAACGAGAGCCTGGAGAGCCTCCTCCCGGACTCGCTGCGCTCCCTCCCGGGGCCGCCGGGCAGCGCCGAGCCCTCCGCCGCCCCACCGGGGCCGCCGCCCTGCGCCGGGGCGCAACGGGCCCCCGCTGAGCTGGCAGCAGCAGCCGCGCTGCGCTGGGCCACCGAACAGCCCCCCGCGCTGCTAGGACCGCTCCCCAAGGCAGGTGAGGCCGCGGCGGGTTCGCGAGGCTCTGGGAAGAGGGGAAAAGGGGCGCGCGATCCCCTCGCCCCGACGGTGCGTCGGGAGGGGAGGGAAGGCCCGGACGCCTCCTCTTGCCCTGTGGGAGCGTTCTGTAGTTAGTTGAGTGCCTAAAAAGTGGGACGGAGTGCTGGGCCCGCTGCGAGTCCCGGCGCTGCTCCCTGCCCATCTCTACAGACCGTCCGGGAAGCAGCTGTAGCAGCAGCCGCTCTATCCCGCACGGCCGCGCCGCAGAGAACGGGAATGGGAACTGTCACTTTGTGCGGGGCGCGGGCCGAAAGGAGGCAGGGATGCACCATCCCCCAGGAGGGCGAGCAGAGGCTGCTCGTCGGGGCTCCCCGTCCGTGGTAACAGCCTGTCAGCAGCTCCTAAGGAATGTAACCTTCGGTAACACGCTTCTCAAACAGCAGAACTGCGTTCCCCTTCCCTGGCCGATGCCGAAAATTCGGCGAGGTGCGGTGCGAGCCTTCTCTACAGGTGACTGCAACGAAGCGGCACGTCTCGGTCCTCTGCTCCCTGCCTCGGGAGCTGCGCGGGGCATTCTGCCCTGGGCTCAGGGCGGACACGGTCTGTGGGCGCGGCCGGGGCTGCTCGGTGGGCAAAGTTCTGTCCAACTCTCCGTCCCTCTCCACTCGCAGCTCTCCTGTGGGCAATGTGCGGGCAGCTCCCCCGGGCCGGGAAATGGGGACCCCCCACCCCAGATTTCCTCCCTGTCTCGGCTCCCCGACGGTGCGGAGCCTCCCGGCCCCGGCTGTGTTTTTCAACACGGGAAAAAAATGCGTCTTGGCGCCTTCCAGAAAGTGAAACAAATGCACTTCGCCAGCAAGATATAAATCTGGCGGGCAGGAGCGCTATTGACTCGCACCCCCCAACTTTTCTTCCCCCTGATGTATGAACTTCCCAGCTTAAAAGATTACAGTAATCACGGGAGGACAGTGTAAGTCGAATCTGATAGCAATAACTTTTGGAGAAGGTCAGGCCCAAGTGAAATGTTACCAAGCAACAGGCGTTTTGTGTGCAAAATACAATCAGAGTGTATTGATGAGGAATTCTTCCCTGCCAGCCAGTCAGCACTTTCTGCCAACAGCTCCGCGAGAGAAGGGACGGAGCGGGTCTCCATCCATCAGCCCCGGGGCGCGGCGGGGCGGGGGGAAGGAAACGGTGGGGCGAGCTGGAAAACTGCGCTGTGAATAAAGGAAACGGTGAAAGAGAGGAGAAAATTATCTCCCCCGTGGCTCTCCTGTCGCCCAGCGCCATTTAGCAGGTAGCTGTGCGCGTTTCCGAGCACTGCGAGGTTTTTCTCCGCACTGCTTGCGCTAAAATTGAAATCTGAGTGGAAGATGCAGTTATTTGCTCCCCCGTTTTCAGACAAGATCCGTGCTGTACGGATGGATCTGACCCGCTTGCTTGAAGTAGCATTTTCCTGCCGAAACGGGTCGTGTCGGTGGGACCGCCGCAAAGTTCTGTTCCGTGCCCATGAATAACCGGCAAACGGTTCCCATCGCATCTGCAGCATCGAGACGCTCCTTCGCCGGACAGGGCTCTTACATACTTCTGTCTCACAGGGCGTGTTACAGTAGCAGTAAGTCACCAAGGCCAGCACTTAATAGAACACCGCGCTGAGTCTCCTGCTGGTTTCAGAGCCGCCTTTTAGGTCAGAGCAGCTCTCTGGGAGCAGCGACTCCCAGGAAGCACCCGAGGTGGGAGGCAAGGAAGAAGTTCTGTGCTGAAAGCCTTTACTATTACTGTTATTATTATTGTTTTTAGAAAGGGAACCAAAAAACATCACTTGCCACAACGGCTACAAAAATCTGACCCGCAAACAACCAATCCTTAAAAGAGATCCAACAACAAAACGACCCCGAATCAGAACCCCGTATTGCATATATTTTAGGAAAGCTTTCCTGCTTTCCGATATTTCTGCCACCAGTCTGTGCTCACAACAGGGGCAGGAAAACAGCGGGTGTGTTCGGGATCCGGGAAAATCCATGCAGCAGAAAGAGACTGCAAGTAGAGAGCAGAGCTGTTGCGCAGCGGTCAGCAGAGGGGAAGTCGAGGGTTTTCCTGAGATGCATTAAACTGCATAGGGCAGCTTCCCCTTCTCTGCAGTACTTTGCGTTGCGTTGTTTGCGATACGAAGTTTGCCTCATCATCCTCAATACTCAGGGAAAACATGAGGTATGCATCGCTGCGGGTTCCCAGCAGCTCAGTTAACACATCTATTAGCCTACAGTGAACGCAGGCACATTTGTCCCTTTTCAGCACTCCGTGTGTTCTAGCAGCAGGTCGGGGTGTGCGTCTGCACGCCTGATATTTGTTGAGTGTTTCCCACCATGGATATTAACGGGAAGACGATTTCCTCCGAGGTGGCAAAGTGAATGCGTGGAGGAGGCAATTGGAAATAGAAACTGCTTTAAAAACGAACCAAACAAACAAACCAAACCACCACCAACAACAAATAGAAACAAAAAACCTGGCAGTGCCCTCTGAGGGTCTCTCTCTGACAGCCCGAGCATCCCCGCGCCGTGCGGAGAGAACTCCTTTGGCTGAGCGCAGTGACTCTATAAATACCGAGTAAATATTTTTAACCCGAGAACACAGGTATTCAGGACTGATGCATGCTAGCGACATTTCCATAGTTCTGTACCCACGAAAAAACGTCTCTCTTGTCTCTCCCCGCATCTCTGCTTATTTAACGATCGCTGTTTTCTGCCATTTGTAAAAAAAATAAATAAAACAAAAAGCCCCATCCCGGCAGCTCCCACCGTACCCTCCCCGGGCAGCGGGCACCCTTCCCAGCTGCGATGACAGCATTTCGTTTAAATGGCCCAAATCTCTTTCCCCGGGCGCGGCTCTCAGTGAGCAGCGATGCGGTGCGGTGCGGTACGACCGGCCGTCCCGCGGCGATGCTGAGGGCGAGGATCTGTGCGTGGGCTGCGCGGAGGGCACCGGCTGCGCCGGGGGGGGGGGGAGGGGGTGGTTTTCAGAGCGCGAAGTGTCTTCTTTTAGCCAGTCCTCATCAGGATACTTTTAAACCTAACGAAAGCGAAGCTGAACCAGAAACATCTTGAAAATAAACATTACTCGACGATAAGGCGCGTTTCCCGTTAGGGAGAGCCAATCTTGTACCGCTTTAGTGTTATGTTTCTGTTGTTATCTCTTTTTAGCTCCCTGTTGACACTTGTTTTCAGTCGGTAATTTGGCAAAGCACGGTAGTTCTGACCTACGTTCACGTGCATGTGGTCCGTAGGTACCTCAGCGCGATCTATCTGTGTGGAAATAGGGACCAACGTCTGCCTCAAATGCCTCCCTATCTCTGGCACGACAGGGGCAGAGGCAATTAGTTGTCCTCGGGCTGCTCTCTAAGACTCAAGTGTGTAAATTGCTCTTTCATTCGGACGTGAATTATTCTTAACATCCCTTCTCTGGTAATAAATACGTGGCTATGAAGGCATGAAGATGTGTGTGTGTGTGAGGGGGGTGGAGGTGATGGGGGATTAAGAGGGAAAGGTAGCATGATCCTCCCGTTCTCTTTTCTTTTTCAAGTAAAAGCTACCCCTAGGTCTTAACATTCTCTCAAAAAGATAATGCTACCGGTTTGTTTGCTTTCTGCATTCCTCTTGGATGCTAAGGCAAGACTAACGCAGAGAGCATAAGGAAGTTCATATGCACGTTGCCTCATATTGTATACATGCTTCTCTATTAGCTCTGGACAGAGAGCATAACCAGACGAAAAACGGGTAAGCAGCACAGGTCAGGCAATTCAAAGAGAAAGATGGGGTCTTCAGAAGGGCACCTCAGCTTTATTCCCACTCTCATCTTCTGCAACCCGAGCCAGCAACACCCGCGGCTCCACAGGACGGCCATCACTCCTGCCTCAGGCAGAGAACAGCCCTTTGCCATGCTGACTGTCTGCTCTGCTCTGCCAGGAGCTGATGGTTTACTTACAGCAGAGGAATGTATCTCCCGTTCTGGACAGCATGGTGACCTCCTGCTCAGCTTACTCAGACTCCTTTCTCAGAGTGACAAAGTGGGTAAATTGCAGCAGAAATGCCCTGTCCATTCCCAGGGTGAGAGAGTGAGGCAGACCTGCAGGAGGCCAGTGGCCAGGATTTTCCATGTACATGCCCTTAGTTCCCTCTCAGTCTGGTAGGGGTGACTGTGAGCACAATTTGGAAGCCTTTGCTTGCTTCATGCCATATCTACTTGGGCTCATCACTGTGGGCTTGGGAAACCAGACAAGTACTTCCACTGGTTTCTGCAGACCATCTTTCACATTTGTGCATTCAGAAGCTCTGCTGTGTGAACACAGCCTCTGTCTGCATCAGCTTGCAGTGTCCCCTTCCCCAGCTGCTGATGTTTGTCAGGTCAGCACTGCACTTGCATGAGGGAGGTCAGCAGAACAACATCCTTAGATAAATGACTGCAAAGGATTTCAAGCCTTCAACATTGCCCCCTTTTGTGATTGGAGCCCTGGGGTATCTCCCTTTTTGTGTGTACCTCTGGTAAAAACGTGGTCCGTGGGCTTTTGCTCTGCCCTTCTTAGCTTCACACACGACAGGCAAGGTACCTGAAACAAGTGCTGAGGGAGGTTGCTAAGCATCCAGCCTTAGAAATATTTAAAGCTCAGCTGAGCAGGGACTAAAACAAATTGCTCTAGATTTTAGGCTAGTTCTGCTTTGAGCAGGAGGTTGAACCAGATGCCTTCAAAGGGTCCTTTCCAAAAAAAGATTTTTTTTCTAAATGTTGTGTTCTAATCAATGAAGGCATCAGGTTTGATCAGGTTTGGAAGAGAAACCTGTTTTTCTTGCTGGGGAATGAACTGGTTTCTGCAGAACAAGAACTAGGATATATTGATTTATATGAACAGCTCTGAGCCAGCAGATGTGGTGCAGTGGTTCTACCAGTGCTGCTGCACTTACAGAGGAAATGTTGGTCTTCCAGGGTATTCTCTCTGAATATTTACATCTTACAACCAGTGCAATAGGAATCCCAGAGTGAAAATGCTCAAGTTCCTCTGAGAGAACTTGCACACTGGGTTGGCTCATTGCTGTCTTGTAACTAGTGAAGAAGGATGGAAGGATTAATATAGCACATCTGATGCAGGAGAAAAAAGGATGCTTTTCTTATATGTGGAAGAATGAGACAGATGACTGAAAAGAAGCACAAAATGCCTAGGTCATGTCTCATGACGCCTGCAGTTTTGTTCTCACGTGACATTGTAAAGAGAATTTAATTTTATCAGAAAAATGCTTTTTTTTTCTTTATTCTTTCTTTCCTTCCCTAGGAGCCTGCTCTGTTCCCTATAGGGAGAGTCTGTCCTCTGGTGTCCATAGAGGCATTTGGACTCAGCATTTGTTGACTTCTCTGCCTTCCTTTGCAGACATCAGTGAGGAGAGGCTGGGTGATGCCAGCGGAACAGACAATGCTGAGACCTACAGTGACAAAGACACAGACCAAAGGAATTCCCCAGACATGGCTAAAGCCAAAACCTGCTTCACCCCTGAAAGTCCAGAAATCGTATCAGTGGATGAGGTTGGTTATGCAGTTCAGAAAAATGGTGGGAGCACAGAGAGCCGTCCAGAGAGCCCCAAGTACCATGCAGAGCAGAATCACCTACTGATAGAAGGTCCTTCTGGGACAGTTTCTTTACCTTTCAGCTTGAAAGCCAACAGACCTCCACTGGAAGTGCTGAAAAAGATTTTCCCTAACCAGAAGCCGACGGTGCTGGAGTTGATCCTGAAAGGATGTGGTGGTGACCTGGTGAGCGCTGTTGAGGTTCTCTTGTCCAGCCGGTCTTCAGTGGCCAGTGGTGAGAGAACTTCTGCAGAGTCAGATGGTCTAGTTCTACCTTCCAATGGGCATATTTTTGAACACACGCTGAGTTCCTATCCTATTTCCTCTTCCAAGTGGTCAGTGGGCTCAGCCTTCAGGGTCCCTGACACACTGAGGTTCTCTGCTGACTCCAGCAATGTTGTGCCCAATCCTCTGGCTGTACCTTTGCAGCACCCATTTCCTCAGCCACCTCGCTACCCGCTGATGCTGAGGAACACTTTGGCAAGAAACCAGTCCAGTCCTTTCCTGCCTAATGATGTCACCCTTTGGAACACCATGACGCTGCAGCAGCAGTACCAGCTGCGGTCCCAGTATGTCAGTCCTTTCTCTAGCAACTCGGCCAGCGTCTTCCGAAGCTCTCCTGTCCTTCCTTCTCGCTCATCAGAAGATCCTAGGATCTCAATCCCTGATGACGGATGTCCTATTGTGTCTAAGCAACCTCTTTACACAGAAGATGAGTATGATGAAAGGTCTGATTCTTCAGACTCAAGAATACTCAACACATCTTCTTAGGATGACATTTGGCATATGATAAGTAAGTAAGTGATATTTGCAGTGCAGCTGAACTACTGGGCCTGAAGAGGAGAGACGTATACTCTATGAAACACTTGCAATTGTATTAAAACTTGACTTTGCTTGGTATTGTACTATAGCAATAAAGACATAACTTATTTAATTTCTTGCACTTCATTGGATAATGCCAAATAGCAATACTCTGGCTTTAGCTCTGAGTGTGTACGACAAGGAAAGACTTTATGGCCATCGGTTATGGGACACTGGAAGACTCATAGCGGAAACAGAAGCTCAAGGTCTACTTTGTTCCTTAACTCAGACAACTGGGGATATTAAACTAGAATACTTGAATGCTGTTTTATAAGAGAGAACTCCTCAGGACATAAGAAATCAAACAAAAGTAGTTCAATTGCAAATGGACTAAAACAAGGACCAGTCATCATCTTTGCATTGAAAGGAAAGGCAGAAGAATTATGCACATGGAACTAGCATGAACTGCTTCTGTACTGTTTGAGCTTAGACATTTTTTAGAAAAATAATCTTACGAGTTATTCTTTTCCCATGGCTAGGTCAAAATGTGTAATGTCAGTGTAAAACCAATTACGGCTGTGAAGTGCATGAAGTGTATTGTGAAATGAACACAAGATTAAACATTGTCAGGTTAATGTAGCATGCTAAGGACTCTAGAAAAATAAACTAAGATGATCATCTTGGTTTATGTCATTTATATTGGGCAAGTAGCATTTCTGAGGATAGAGAGCTGATTAACTGCCAGCTGGGGTAACAATGTCTAGTTCCAGCAACAGCAGACAAGGGAAGTCTATTTTTCCCAGTCCAGGTTCTGCCCCCCTGCCTCGTAGCCTGAAACTGAGTCTCAGCAAATGCTATCATGAGGGAAGCTTAGGTCCTTGGATGTGTGCTACAGACACTTCCAAGTTCAGGAGAGTGAAGCAGAACTTGTAACAGTCACAGTAAGCGGGAAAATATATATATATAAGTAAATAAGAGGCTCTTTTTTTTCTTTTCTTTTTTTTTTTTTTTTCCCCCTATGCTATAGAAATAGAAATAGGAGATAGGTTGTAATAGCAGACCTTTCTTTAAAACAGTGTGGAGTTAAATGGCAGCTTTCCCGAATCTGGAAAAGTAATTATTTGAACAATTTATTGCATGTTTGCATGCATGAACTCCCCTTTTATCCTACTTTCATTACAGTGTCAGAATAACACTACAAATTGCTTCTGGTGAAGAATGCCACTACATTCACTCTCCACCTAGATATTTGTCTGTTAAGGTTTTTGTGCCATTTTTTGAACCATTTGCCACTGACCACATCTGCTTGGCAGTTGGATTTTCCAAAACACTTCTTTCTGTGTGGATGCAATGGCTGGCAGGCCTGCCATGTGTACAGATCAGCCCTACCCCTCAAACCCAATGAGGGTTCCCCTAGAGGGGGGAAGCCTAAAGCAGGTGGGCTGTAGGACCTTAGAATTTGTCAGGCATGTTGCCTAGTATCACTGCTAATGTGAATGCCTGTGTTCTCATTTGGCATTTCATACTTCATAATGTTTGTGTACTCAATGGATCCCACAGTTTATACTGATATTGAACAGGCACAAGCAGAAGGAGAATAAAATAAATAATGTTTTTATTTTCTCTGGGGGATAAATGATCAGAAATACACTTTTTATTGTGTATTTTTGCAATCTGTTCAGTAAAGCAATTTGTAGTTGTATGCTAGAGAGCGAAGAGGGAAAGGTGGAGAGTGGGAGAAAAGAAAATAAGTAGCATTCCTTATGCAAATGTAAGAACATCTGGAATTTTCATAATGCAGAATTACAGTTTTGACTGACACATTTTCCTGTGCCCACATGGAATTTGTAAACAAATTCATCTTCAAGACACTCCAAGCAGAAAAGTAATAGGCACTCATAAAATAAGCTTGGTCTTGCAAACAGAAAGAGATGAGGTAGTGAAATGCTGTGCTCCGACATCGTAGAGGAGTTAGGTGTGAAAGGCTCGATGCGAACAAACAGGTCCGTGAGCTCAGGTTTTGAGCTCATGCACCAAGCAGATTTCCCTCCAGCAGAGGCTTTTGTATAGGCACCCTCATAGGTTGAATGAATTCTGTTTCTTTTTCTTTCTTTTGTTTCCCAGCAGAGGGTGAATAACCTCCAGCAGGAAGACCAAACAGTGGCAACCGACAGCTCATAGTGATCTTATGCACTGTGGTCTGTGGGTTTTCAGTGAGCAGAACCTTGACATCTTGGAAGTGGAACATATCTTTCAGAGAAAGATGACCTTTGGCCAAGCTGGGGCAAACTGTTCATACTACAAACATGATGGGTGAAAAAATGCAGGGTCAGCAATGCAGTTATCAGCAATTATTAAATCCTATCTCTTTTGATAAACTGTTGTGGGGTTTTTTTTTTGTTTGTTTGTTTGTTTTTTCTTCCTTTGTGAAAGCGCTGAAATTAAAATAGTCATTCTTTCAGGAATCATAGAATATCTTTTGACTAAATTCACAATTATTATTATTATTATTTTTAAATGAAGTAAACATAAACATGTTAAAAACAAAAACCAAACACATTTTGTTTGTCTGCAGACAACTTCTGCAGTATTTTGGCTATTTACAAGTTCCATTAAAGCAAACAAACCAACAGGAAAATAAACTAACCAACCAACCAAACTGACCCAAACAAACCAATTGGACTGACCAGCAGTTATATGTCTAGGAAAGGATACTGTTCATACAGCTGTGTTTCCAGGCTGCCACTAAATGTGGGTGTCATTTCTAGACTTCACTCAACATGCAGCAAGGATCTGGGGCCCTTGGCATATTGGCAGGGCCCCATGGTGCTGGAGTCTGCTCCTTATGTCTTTACCTGTGGGTAATCCTAACTCCATCCTGCCTTTACAGTGTGGGCAAATAGGAGATGAGAGAACCTCTGCTTCCCTATGCACCATAATGTACTATTGCATCCCATCCCATCCCATTCCATCTCATCCCACTCCTGGCACCTGGCCCACATGCACTACCCAATTGCACCTTTTCCTTTGCATCAGCAGACGCTCTTGAGAACACCTGTTTTGTCTCAGGCCATGCACTTCCCAGCCCTGGTTCCTGCAGGTACCAGGTCCCAGCCCTCTGTTTTCTGGCTCCGTCTCGTGGTAAAATAAGGGAGAAGACGCGTGGGTGAAGAGGAAGGAGTGAAACTGGCTGCGTGTCTGGAAACCATAAAGAACGAGCTTAAGCATCAAGAAGATCAGCGAAGCCTTTGTTGTAGTCCTGCAATTAAGTGGTCCTATTTCATTTTTATTTGTTATTTTTTTAGGGGGCGATACCGCAGCCACGAGTCACTTGGAGCAAGAGGACTTACCCTCATTTCACGGCGCAGTTCTCGCTCTGGGTGCGCGGAGCCGCTGAGCCCAGGTGCATTTTCTGTGGTGCTCCTCCTGTCAGGACGGTGATTTCACGGCTCACCACCCGCCTGTGCGCACAACACAGACGGTAACTCCGCAGGAAGCCCTTCTTCCGGCTGCTCCGCACTCAGCCGCTCCGCGGGGCGGCTGCGATCAGAACACAGCGCTGTGCTGCGCTGCCCCACGTCCCTCCCCGCGGCTCCGCAGTTGGCTGCGTGCTCCCCGCGGCCCCGACGTGCCCTCCTTGCGGCCCCAGGGCCACTCTGCGAACGCTGGCTGAACAGGCTGGCCTCGCGTTCGTGCTGACACGTTTGAAGAACGATTTGGATTCTCCCAGTATACTGTTTCAGTCATTCACTCCTTATGTGGACGTGAGTGGGGGAGTAGGATTGAGGCTAAATTTATATGTTAATTTTAATACTGAAGCCATCCTGTATTTGAAGAAGAAGATTAATTCTTCAATTTCATTTCTTACTTGATATTGCATATTGCCATTACTGGGAAATAAAATGATTTCTGAATGCGCACTTTCCAAACTTCAATTCTAGTGGGCATATAACCCTCAAGCATCATTCTTCTCCCTTCCCTATAACCAACTAACTTAATGCAGAATCTTAATGTTCCTGCACTCGTCTGGAACACACACTGGCAGATAACAAGCCTTCTTCCCCAAGCACATTTTGATAATGCAGTGTCTCAGCAGCTTTCTGCATGACTCAGCAGCTCCTGGTAGGATGCTGTGTGTACACTGGAAATCTCAGCTGAGATTTCCCTTAGAGAGACTAATTACATTGATCTCCACAGTAACACAGTACCAGAGGGCCGTAACCACAGCTGTGTGACAAACACATGGACACACAGTGTGAGTCCTGACATCACATGGAAGGTCAAACTTTTGCTGCAGGTACTGGGCAGTAGACCTTGTAGATGGTAAGTTTAGAGCATCGTATGTGTTGAAAGATTGGGAATGCAGAGGGAGACATACTTCTAGGAGAACTGCCGTTGGAGACCAGGCTTCGTTAGAGTCTCAGCAGAACAGAAACATGTACAGAACCTTTGGGAATGTGACTTGTTATTTCTGTATTCACTCTATGGAAAATGAAGATGAGACACGGGCAACTCTCACAAGGGTACATCCCTGCTCTGCCCATTGATCTGAGGGAGATCTTGTAGCTCAGTATGAGCATCAGATGTCTCTTTCTCCATCTCCATGAGGTAGAAAAAGCTGCTACAAGGAGTACATGGCTATTACCTGTAAATTCTCCAGTGCTCTGTAAGAACTGGACACCAATGCTGGGGCTGATTACCTTTAATATGTTCATTAATGATACTGACAGTGGGGTTGAGTGCACCCTTAGCAAACTTGTGGATGGCACCAAGCTGTGGGGTGCAGTTGACACTCCAGAGGGACAGGATGCCATCCTGAGGGACCTAGACAGTGCTGAGCAATGGGCACAAGTAACTATATGAGATTCTATAAATCCAAGTACAAGATGTTGCACCTGAGCAGAGGCAAACCCAATACCAATACCACCTGTGGGATGAAAGGATTCAGTGCAGCCCTGCCAAAAAACACCTGGCAATGCGCCCTTGTGTCATGGTTTTGTAATGTTGCTGTCAATATTCCACATCACAACATCATGTGCAGTATGGATCACTGAAAGGTTCATACTCCAGTTCCGTGGAATAAGCCCTGAAGTTTCCTGTTCATTGTGGGAGAGTTGGACCAGATGGCCAGCAGAGGTCCCTTCCAACTCTGAGGTTTCTGTGATTCTATAATTCTGTGAAAGCTTAGCACCTTAGAAGACAAACATTAAAACTATTATACAAGCCAAGTACTTGACCAGGAAATTAGAATTTGGAGCCTACTAAGTGAATTATCCTCAATGAGAAATTCTGTTATTGTCTCCAGAGAGAATAGAGTTTTATTCCAGTCAGGCAGTTATCCCATCTGTTCCCTTCTCACAGGATTTCACTGTTTGTTTTTTGTTTGTTTGTTTGTTTGTTTTTTAATGGTCAAATATTGTTATCAGAATACAGTAAATTAGTATTTGCTACCATCTAGTGGTAGCATTTATTTTGTTGCCTCTACATGCTTTGTTCTTCAATAACGTTCTTCTTTTCTCCTCAGAAATTCCTAAGCTGATCTTGACTTCATGCTTCTTTGCAGTAGTAAAGGCAAGGAAGGAAAAGCCTGCGTACTTTTAGTGATGGATCTTTTTACATTCATGGTGATATTTTTATCTTCCTTTCCAAATGTTTTTTTCTTTAAAACAAAGAGAATTTTGTCTTCAGCTTTTTGTTGAAGGATTTTACTGACACCACTGCGACATGGGATGACGACATCCAAGGTACGTTAGGAGCTAAACTTGTGCTTTCTGCCCCCACCATCAGTGAAGGAGGGTGAATTTAATTAGCTAAGTGAAAAGAACACTTCAGTATTTGAAGAACGTGAAAGCAGCATTTTCTCAGTACAGCTGGACACATTTCCAAGACAAGAAAAATAAATAAATAAAGAGCTTCAACAAAAATAAAGAGCTTCAACAAACGAATAAATAAACAATCCCATTTAAATCCAAGAAACTGCATGGATTTTATGTTGGGGTACTAAGTTGTTGTTGTAAGGATTTATGAGTGCATACAATTGTTCTGAGTAGATGGACTGTTCTAGAATAGCTGAGTTGGGCCTGTAGGTCAAGAGTTAGTGGGCGGGGGGTTTAGGTAGGTGTGTGTATAGGTTCTTTTGCGTGCATCGGGTTTTGCCTAGTGGGTGTACACGTCTGTGTGGGATTTAGGATGTTATATAAGGAGTGTGACGCAACAATAAATTGAGAGAAGACATCATGGCGTCCATGTTTGTGTCTCTCCCCCAGACAGTTGAGGTCCTGGGATAAGTCAGGTTAGTTGGCGGATCCGTCAATTTTACTTATACAACAAAAATGAAACTATTCAAAAATATGATTCCCAGGGATGCTGCAGATGGATGCTGGTGTATGAAATCCTCACTTCTGTTATAGACCACGCGTGCTGTGCTGCTCCTCTGTTTAGCTCTGTAGGTACCGGGAGCAATTTATGTGTTTTGAAGAACTGTCCAGCCTGATACCTCATCTTTGCCACATTAAAAGATAGTTTTGTTGATGGCTGTTGAGTACACAAGCTCTGATAAGACAGTGCAAAAAGGTAGCAGAAAAAAAAAAAAAAAGAAAGAAAAAAGAAAACGGAAAGCTATGAATGTTAAACGTGGAAGGCTGCATTGTGCCCAAGTACCAGTGTGCAGGAAACATGGCCTGCAGCACTCCTGGGAAAGGGTGATGGAAGATAAAGAAGGCTGTGTCATAACATACCTTTGATGAAGAGAAAGCACTGGGAAAAACAGATGTGGCATCCCTGAAGTCATCACTCTTAAGCTTGTCTGAACCTTTTTTTCCTGCCCCTGCGTTGAGTACAGATACATGTTGGGCAGAGAAATGGCTTGAGAGCAGCCCTGAGGAGAGGGCTGTGGGGCTGTGGGTTGAGGTAAGATTCAATGTGAGCTGGCAATGCGTGCTTGCAGCCCAGAAGGCCAACAGTAGCCTAGACTGCATGAAAAGAAGCGTGAGCAGGCTTTGAGCAAGCTGGTCTAGAGGGAGGTGTCCCCTCCAGCAGGAGGGCTCCCTGGGATCAGCCTTGGGAGCAGTGGGCATCCTGCAGACGGCACGGCTCTGGGAAGTCCCGCGCGTCCCTGCGCGCAGCGCGGCGCCGGCGGGGCTCCGCCGAACGGGGAAGGGGCGGCGCGACCCCGCGCCCTCCCAGGCACCCCCGCTGCGCCGCTGTCCCACCGCCCCCCGGGCCTCCGAGGGGCGAGCCGACCCGCCTCCGTCCCGCGGGGGCCGGCCGTCAGGGAGCCCGAGCCCGCGCCGCTGAGGCGGACGGAACCGCCTCTCTTCGCCCCGCCGTTGGCTCCGACCGGGAGCCTGTGTGAGGCCGCCGCTCCGCAGTGGAGCCGCGGCCGGGCGGGCGGCACCGGGCATCGCTATGGAGAGGAACCCCATCCCGGTGCTGACGGTGCAGACGACGCCCTACGAGGACCAGCGGCCGACGGGCGGCGGGGGGCTGCGGCGCCCCACGGGGCTCTTGGAGAGCCAGCGCAACTACCTGCCCAGCTTCGTGCAGAGCCTGCTCTCCTCCGTCGATCTCCGCGACCGCCAGGGCTGCACCATGGTGGTGGGCAGCGACGGCCGCTACTTGAGCAAGACGGCCATCGAGATCGTCGTCCAGATGGCCGCGGCCAACGGGGTAAGCTCTCCATGCACATGGCCAGAAAATGCCTGGAGATAAAGCAGCTGAGCCCTGTTCATGGTTCACATATATCAGCACCAATGTTCCTTTTAAACTTTAATAGTTTTCTTTAGAAAGGATGTTCCTGGCTCAGAGTCGTATGTGACTTGATATTCTGAGATTCATGGAATCTCAGAACTGTGGGGGTTGGAATGGACAACTGGGGATCATCAAGTCCAATCCTGCTAAAGCAGGTTCACGACAATAGTTTTGTTCTAGGTTCTATCATTTCACTCAAGAATCTTGGTTGTATTTCAAATAAATTTTTGCATTGCTATGGAATTTGTGGGAGAACTTTGTCTTAGAGACTGTCATTGATCCGTATTACTAGCAGCAGGAGGAGTAAGAACATATCTCTGACACGAGTGTGGTAACAAGTGACTTAACGTTGTAAGTCAGGTAATTGAATGACTGTAATGGCAGCTACGGGGAGGAGAGGTTAGAGGGTTGGACTACTACATACTGGATCGGATTAACAGATGATTTAGTTGCCTGGAAGTAGAATAAAATGTCAGGTAACAGAGGCATCTAAGTAAAGTGTACTGAAAGAACAGACCTACAGAGCAGTGAGGATTGGTAAGTGCAGAAATAGTTTTTCATTTCTAGCTTTTTCATTTGTAGTTGGCCATAAAAACAGTTCCTTACAATGTAGTAACTTAAGCGGTATGAATGAAAATCATACATTGTGTAAAATGATTTTGGCATAGTTTAAATGCAAATTAATTTGAGCATTTTTTAAACATGCTTAATCCAGTTGTTTTAATTATTGTCTAGCACTTCAGAGAGGAGAAGCCAGAAGGCCTTGTCAACGAAGCGTCTCGGTATGGATATCAAAACCACTTTTTTAATCATAGTCAGTGACTGCACTGTGCGGAAGATCATTCAAAATTGATTCTTTTTCTTTTCTAAGGTTTTCCCCTCCCTTGCTTTTAAACAAAGGTAGAAAACAAAACTTACTCTGTACTTCATTTGATCATTCTGCTTAGATATGAATTTTCTAATAAGTAGGTTGATCTGAAAATAATGCCTCCTCTTTTTTTTCCATGGAAACTACAACAGATAGAGTACAAATAACAGGTTGAAAGAAGCTCAACTTTCAGCTACAAAAACAGTTTTCAGTATAGTCTCCTCACCATTAGCTATACATTTTTGCTAGCAGTGAAAAAGCCTCAGCATGCTGTGCTTGTAAACATTTCAGTGGCCATGGCTTGTCTTTCATGTCACTGGCTGCTGCTACTTTTGTCTACTGAAATGCACAAGCCACAAGTAACCTCAAGAAGCTAATACTGTAGTAATTCCACGATGTTTTAGTTGGCTGATGGTTTGGTTAATGTTTGCCTTCCTGTATTAACAATCTAGTAATTTTACAGTGCTATGAGAGACATACTGCTTCTGCCTTACAAAAAACTGCTTGTTCAAGGTGTTCTTTTTTCTTTTTCCAAATGCATACGCAGGTTGCATTAGCTGATCTTGTAATCGTCAATAAAACGGATTTGGTGTCAAGGGAAGAATTGAATAAAGTCAGAACAACTGTCAGGTATGAAATTTCTGGTATAACCGTGACATTGTACATGCTCAAATGGTATTAGAAATTAGATCTCATGATTGTTCCAACAGATCGTGTAGTGAAAAAGAGCAGTGAGAAAGCAGTGAAAAAGAGTCTGCCCCTTTCTGGAGATGTTTCCAGTGCATTTCTGTGCTTCCACAGTCTTACCAGCTTGCCTAAGTAAGATTTGATGTTACCTGCTCAGAAGTGTAGAATTATAGAATAGAATCAAAGGATGCTCTTAAGTTGGAAGGAACCTTCAAGGACCATTGACTCCAACCTCTGGCTCTACTCAAGACCACCCAAAATTCCAATTCTATGTCTGAGAGCTTTCTCCAAATGTTCCTTGAACTCTGGCTGCTTGGGGCTGTTCCATGTCTACCGCCCTCTGGTGAAGAACCTTTTCCTAATACCCAACCTGACCCTCTTCTGGTGCAACTCCACACTGTTTCCTTGGCTAAATTAGGCCTAAAAAATGCCTTATAATAGACCTTTGTCTTAAGTGCTCACATTCTTATAGTATTGGGCAGCTGTTGCCATTTGTCTGAGTTAACTACAGGGGGCAATGTCTGCTAGTACATACATGTTTATTAGCAAATATAAAGGGGTATGGAAGATATCTGAATAATTGTCATGGATGTAAAAGAACCAATGGGCTGAATTAAACCAGTGTTCAAAGGTGTGTTCCATCTTTCTCAGTACCCTGACAGACAAAATGGAATATTGAGAAATACTTTGCAACGTTATTTGTGGTTCAGACTCTTGAGAATTCTTAACCTTGCAGTTTGTACTGGGAGAAGAAAAATGCTATGTTCAGTAGTAATATTTTATTGTCAGAAGTTGTGAATTTTGACCTTGGTTCGGATATAAAATGTCACAAAAGCAAACTTTTTCTTGATGCCTCTTGGACTGTAAAACATTTAGTAACAGTGTGAGAGATGTCGTTATGTTTCTTGTATTGCTCTACATTGTTAAATTGTTCAATCGATATATTACAGTTGCGTTTGCACCTCATTTTGCTTTTTTCTATTTGTTTTAGGTCAATAAATGGACTTGTTGAAATTTTGGAGACACAAAGGTCGAGGTATTAGATTAACCTGTATTCCAACAAGTACCAAATCCTGTCCCACTGACATTATTTTTACCAAGCTTTCATTATGATCTGTTGGCTGTGCACATGCATACCTACCTGTACTGTGTTTTAATGTGTGCTTGTGTTCAAAGAGGTACAGAACGATTGTTCCCATCAGAGAATTAGATAACACTTAGGCATCCAATACAAATCACATCTTTCAGAAAACAGATTCTTGTGTGGTTTTTTTTGTTTGGTTGGTTGTTTGATTTTTTAGTATTAATTTATTTTTTAACTGTATTCACTAAAATTCTCTTTTTATGCTCCCATATTACTGTACAGCTGAAAGCTGCTTTACTCCATGGTAGGTAGCTCTGACTGCTGACATGTGAAAATAGGGCTAGCTTCTGGTGCTTTGCATTGGAATAAGAGATCAGGAAAAAAAAACAACAAACATGGACAATTATTTATATGTTTAAAAATGAGTAATCGAAGCTTCAGTACACATAATTCCTACATGCAGTGAAAATACAAACCTTTCTTTCTCTCCCTATCTGTGCAGAGTTGATCTTTCCAATGTGCTGGACCTGCATGCTTTTGACAGTCTATCTGGAATCAGGTATGACAGTAAGTTCACTTTTATTAAAAGTAATGCTCATTGCATAGATACACGCATGAAGTAGGTACATTTACATTTAGGCAGCGTCTGCATCTGAATTTCTGTTCCATGTTCTAGTTCAGACACTGGTTTACAATTCTCAGTAAGAGTAAGAAGTAATAGAAAGAGGATGTTTTTCCACTTGAGATACATGCAGCAAAAGATTGTAGGGTTTGTAAAATGAAATGAGAGCCAAAGCACCCATGATTGTTTGGCGTTTTCCCCCCGTTTCCCTTGTTGAGGCTTTAAGTTGTCCATTAGTACTACTACTAATCAATAAGATCTCAGTGCTTTTTTCTGGTTCTCTTAAAACTCAGAGGATTTAATTTTTTTCTTGCTTTACATTGTGATGAACTGGAGACCTTAGTTTTCACAGGAAACTCTGAGTTCCACAACAACCTAAGCCTTGGAAATGTTGTTCAGCGTGTTCCTGGATCCGTTATGTCCTCTGGTTCTTTTATGACTAAGAGGCTCAGCTTTAAATTAGCAAACACTGCACAGTGTGCAGTGGGAATTAGCTTTGGGAATGAGTTAAGTAGAAAGTGGTGTATAGTATTTCACTTCATTTTATACTGCACATTTTACTCTTAGAAGCAATGGCTTTGTTCATTTTTTACTTCCTAACATAGTTTCAAGAAGTGATGCCCAACAAATCATCCCACAGATGTCAGAAGTTACTTTTTTGTTTTATAAAGATGTAAGAGTGTAAAATGTATATAGAAGTCCATGGCGACTTACTCTATGATGGTTAAAAGTTAGTAGGTCGTACTCCTAGCCTTGTTGTGAAAATGGGTCTCCTAAGTCTTTCTTGTAAGACACTGACAGCTGAGTTAGAACAAAGCGTTTCTAACCAGAACAGACTCTCTTGGCCCAAGGACAGCTTGAATCCAACCAGAAATGACCATCCAATAGGTCACTCCTTGCTTTATCACTCATAGGTCAGAATTTTTTTCCTAATCTAGAAAGGAAATCCGTAATTGTTCTGTACATTACTATAGTCAAATTAGAGAATTGACAGTGGAATTCCAGCAGTTAAGCTATGGCAGACTTCCTATCACAGATCATTTGAAAGATCAAACAAACATAATTAAACATAACTATTCTGAGATTAAAGCTGAATTAACTGTTGAAAATTACTTTGATAACAGCACTTTAGTTTTGGTCTGCAGTACTGAAGAGTTTGTGTAGATCTTGTTTGAGATAATGACACTGCATCCATCCAGTGCAAATGCAACATCTGCTTGTTTACAGCTTGCAGAAAAAATTCGAGAGTATGAAGACAACAGATGCACATCTCGACAAGGTAATTACAGCAAGCACTGCTTCAGTCTCGCTGTTAGAAGATAGTTCAGGATAACTGCAACCATGGCATACTAATCATCTTATTTTTTCAGAAGGTTTCAGGTAGAGAATCGTATGTTTAAGATCTCTGGAATATTACACTGAATGCCATGTACTTTGATAGAGATAGATAGTAAATGTATATACTGAGTTCTGCTTTCAAATATGGTTTAAGAGTTCTGTTGTTGGAAACTGTGTTCTTGTACATGGAGAGCATTACTACAACAGACAAGTAATACTATTCTTTTCAATATTTGCCCTTCTTGAGCAATTGAGATTTGAGAATTGAGCCCTATACTTACACCTGATATTTATCCCGTAGGTCGAAATGATGTCAGTGTTTGTAGATACTGGGGAGTTTCTGTTCACAACTTTGTATGAATTAAGGTGTTAGAGAGACACATTCTGTGAGTGCTTCCCTTTGTTTTCACACAGAAGATCAACAGATCAACCTGTAACAGTGAATTAGGTTTTCCTATAAATTTGATATAAATCCTATAATCGCACGTGTGCTAGAAGGTTAGGAATGTGAAATGCTTTGTTTTTCCAGATATGTAACCCAGCTTTCATTTATGTCAGGGTAGAATCTTCTCTCTTGCTCTGTGCAATAAAACAATCCTTGCATATTACAGTTTAAATTGCATTTTTATCTTGGTGATTGTGTTTTATTTAGAGAGAAAATACAGTATTTTGTCTGTTTTGTGGTTTTGATTTTTAATAAATAATTGAAGGGGAAAGGGTCTGGCCTGTCACTTTTTTAAAGTATAAGCAGTTCTGTGCTAAATGCTGCTTTTAAGCGTCTATCTTGTCTGTCTTGTGTGTCTTTCCATTTACAGGACATAGTGACAGTAAAACTTGTAGTCCTAGGAAGTATTAAGGAAGAAAACCTTAATCTCTTTATACAGGTAAATATGAATACATCGCAGTCAAGTGCGAAATCACTGTGTCCTTTTGTAGAAAATCATCTTACGCTGTTCTGTTTGTGAAAACATTTTTCCTCTTTGTAGAATCTTCTGTGGGAAAAGAATGTGAAAGATAGGACTGGATGTACCATGGATGTCATAAGACTGAAGGTTTGCCTGAAACTTCCAACCTCTTTGTTTTGTGCTTTCCCTCTTTTTAAATGGAAAGAAACTGCAGTGTATTGTCAGCCACATACAGGTCAAAGAGCAGACAAAAGAGAGAACATCAGTTTGTCATTGATCCATGTAGAGACACTTAAATAGCTGCTGGCCAATGAGACCACTCAAGGTATCTGACAGAGAAGCAAACCACAGT
This sequence comes from Coturnix japonica, assembly GCF_054131305.1. NCBI lineage: Eukaryota > Metazoa > Chordata > Aves > Galliformes > Phasianidae > Coturnix > Coturnix japonica. Next base: position 49,403,991 of record NC_140702.1, read on the forward strand.
ACTACTTGCTGTGTAGTGAAAGGGGAGACTTGCAGTCCCAAACATGAGTGGGACAGGATGAATGATCAGGACATAAGTGAAAGGAGGTGATGTTGTTGTCCCCTCCTTTGCTCTGAAAGGTCTCATCCGGATATTTCACCTAGATGGCTCCTTATCTAGGGATGTAGTTACAGGTTTCTGTCCACGATTACAGTTATTGGCATAATAAACAGAAGTTTAATTGAGTGTAACAATGCAGCACAATGCTAGCTATGGTCCACCTAAAATTTTTTGATTATATCAGACTGCAGTTTTAAAGATGTGATTTACACATAAGTGTATTCATCCCCGTGTAATTATGTAAGCATACTGGGGATTATTTTAAAAACAAATAATTGCTAATACGTTCGTGGGAATGCTTTGAGTATTTGATCACATAATCAATAACTGTGAAGATGATGAAGTCATTAATGCGTACAAAGTCAGGTTCGTTTCGGAAAATCTTAAAATGCTGAGTTGCGTATTTCTTGAAAATAAAATTAATGTGGTTTCCTGCAGCTTAGTTTTGATAAAGTACTATTTTAACTCATTGGTAGAGTAAGTATCTTCTCTGGTGAGAAACCTTACAGGCTTCTGCTTGCAGGAATGGATTTTTGTAATATGCTCTACAATACAATTAGCTAATCTTTTTTCTCTTTGCAGGTAGGAACCTGAATAAAGAGATTATCAAAGAAGTATTCATAGGAACTGTGACAGACAAGCATGAGAACAGTTGACACTGGACTATAAACAGGATGAAGTCTTGTGCTTAAATCTGCAAGTTTTTGTGATAAGAAGGACTGAATGACACACCATGTTGTAGTAGTACCTTTTTCTGCTTCCAGTCTACTGCACAGTTAAACTCCTGAGCCCTGCTAAGAATCCCAGCTCACCTACTGTTGAAAGGTTGGCTCTTATGGTCTAGATTAAACACAAAAAAATTCTAGCATCTTGAATTAGGCTTAATTTATGCCGGTGAATTCATTTCGCTTTGCAGAAGTACCAGTAGGCAAAAAGACCTGTTACTTTTGTATGTGAAAAGAGGCCATAAATTACAGTATGTGTGGTAGTAAAGATGTGGTTCTGGTTCTGTCCCGTTCTAGCTCTTTGTGTCAGCAGCAGCCCCTTGCTGGCAGGACAGTCCGAGGTGCTGCTCAGCAACAGGTGACATACCGGTGTGCTACCAACATTGTTTTTCTCCTTAAGCCAAAACAGCATCGTACCAGACACTGGGAAGAAAATCAGCTCTGTCCAGCTGAAACCAGGACACCAGCAGACGTGAACTGATTCATAGTGTCATAAGTATTAGGTAGCTTGGAGAAGCTTCCACAAACCAGGAACTAATGCAAGGTGAAAAGAACGACTTCATGATAATGTTACTGTTAAGAATCAAAGAATCACAGAATATCCTGCACTGGAAGGGACTGACACCCTGCTCCACACAGGAGCACCCCAGAATTGAAATCCTGGGCTGAGAGCATGGTCCAGACCCCCTCCCCTCCCCTCTTTGCTTTTCTTTTCGGTGCCTTAAATGGGCATGGAGGGAGAGGACGGGGTTTCGCCCAATTCTCTGAGAGGAGGCGGCATGGTTGGAAGCTTCTCGCTTCCCACAGCTCGCGGTGAGATTGGGAATTTGTTTTTTTCTCTTTGTTGAAACTCTCTCGTCGTTGTTTAGTGTCATTGGGTTCATTAAACTGCCGCTCGTTCTCAGAACGTTCTTTTTTTTCATTTTTCCTTCCTAGATCCAATGGCAATCTCCCTTCCCTTCCCCTCCCTCCGAGCGCACGTAGCCGGGCCAGGCCTGGCCACCGCACCGTGCAGTTAGAGAGGGGAGGTACTTTTGTTCCTTCCCTGCCCGGGTTTGTTCCCGCTGTCACGGAGTGAGCTCTAGAGAGAACTCCGCGACATCTACGAAGAGCAGCCTCTGCAAAACCAAAGTGCTTGAGCAGCGCTGTGTGCTGGGTATGTGCTTGGCACCTGTCTCAGTGACAAATTTGCACGTTTTCCCCTGCAGGAAGCAGAGATGCTGTTCCGGAGGCAAATCACAGTGATCTGATGACCTCTGCACCCTCCCCAACATCTCCTACATGAAATCACCTTTCCAAAGCACCGTTTCCTCCACTGCTCTTTACTTACTGTTTTTTTACAGGTCTCCTTAAACCCCAGAATAAACACAGTACCTCTGGATCTTATCTCCTGTCATGCTGAGTTTTCAGGAATTAGACCTGGGAGAAGTTGTACTGAGGGACGTGGTTTAGTGAGAACTGTTGGTGATGGGTGGATGGTTGGACTGGGCGATCCCATGGGTCTTTTCCAGTCCTGGTGATTCTGTGATTCCGTGATTCTGTGCTGGGGCAACAGGAGAAGCCAATGGGGAAAATCAAGGGAAATACCTAAAAGGAATTAAGGAGTTATCCTTTAAGGAAGTGAGAAGACCAGCTACCCAGCTGAAGAGCTTCTACACCAGTGCACACAGCTTGGGAAACAAACTGGAGGAGCTGGAAGCTACTGTGCTCCTGTAAAACCACAATATAGTTGCTGTCACCAAAACCTGGTGGGATGATTATCTTGACTGGAGTGAACAGTGAAGCAGGAAACAGATGCTCTACTGGAATTCGGAAGAAAGGGGGGCTAGGAGGGGAATAGTTAAAGGTAGTTTACAGAAACAAGGAAGGGAAACTTAAAGGTAGATTATAGAAATAAGTAAAGGAAACTTAAAGGTAACAAGTAAAAGAAACGGGGGGCCTGGGAGAGCAGGGAGGATGCAGATAAGGAGTGAGACCTCACTGGACGACATCAGGCAAGGAGGAGAATAGATACTGTAAATACCAGAAGAGGAGTTGCATCCCCCAGATAAGAACAAGAGGGGGTCTGCATGCTAAAGAACTATTGAATATGTATCAGAATTCCAAGAACTATTGACTATGTATTAGAATTCCAAGAAATCATTGACTCTGTATTAGATGTACCTATATCTGTGTCACGATTTTACAGTTCGGGGTGCAAGTTTGGTGGAGCTATCCCCCTTGCACCCGGCGCTGGAATAAACATACCTGCTTTATAACCCATCTCTGGATTATAGAGTTTTATTCCGCAAGTTAGGAGTGTGCCTATTGGTGGCTACAAGCTGTTCAGAAGGCACAGGTGAGGAAGGAAGGAGTGGGCATTGCTACCTACACAGGAAAGAACAGAATGTGAAGAGCTGTCCCTAAAGAAGTCATATGGGTGACAGTTAAGAGACCAAGGCAGGAAAGGGAGCCTTGTGAGCGGTGTCTACTATAGGCCACCTGATCAGTCAGAGCCTGTTGACAGGCTCAGGAAAGCCAAAACCCTGCTTGAATTGAACTCCACAAGGGATGCCATAAAGAACACGTAACTCTTCTACATGTACCTCAACCAGAAAAAGAAAATCCAGGAGGGCGTAACCCCCTTGTCAGTGACACACGCAGGCCTGTACAACAGACGAGGAGAAGGATGAGGAACTCAGCAACTTTTTTTGCCTCGCTCTTCTCTGATAACTGCTCACCACACAGCCCTCAAACTTTGGGTTTGGTAGGAGGGGGTTTCGGAATCTACATCCTCACTGTAAGCAAAGATGAGGTTCATGAGCACCTGAGGAATCTGAACATCCACAAGTCTATGAGTCCCAAGGAGATGCATCCCAGCCTCCTTGTCCTATAGCTTTCCAAATTGCATCTGCAGCCCGTTGTTATATTGTTGTAGTATATTCTGGCTACAGTATTGCCAGCTGTAGCCAGAAATCCATTGGCTTTGAACGATGCCATCAGCCAGCAGACCCTTGCAGCACAATGCTTAACCTCTCTCTTAGTGAGGATATGCAGGAGGGGTCCGCTAATTGCCTGTTCTTCAGCAAATGTGCTCTACCCCATCCTGCCCTCGGTTGTGTTCACCACTCCAATGACCAGCGATTTCTTTATCCCAGGTCAGTCCAGCTGACCCGCTCCTGCTGAGGTCTCTCTCTGCGTCGCTGTGCTGGTCCCGATATCACATTGGGGTCACTGTTTACTGGGAGAAACGCACTCAGCCACTCCAGGATTGAATAGCAGAGACACTTTATTGGAAAAAGAGTAATTCTCATAACCATAATTCCTCTGATTGGTTGCAGCAATAAAGCTGTAAAGCCCTTCTACCACTGATTGCTTAGCATACAGTGAGCATGTGGTGTTCGAGCACACAAGCTTTCTCTCATTAACTGGCTACAGGCAGTTTCTTTTCTGGTCATGCTTCACAACTTCCGTGTGTTGTGCTTCCACAGCTGATACTTCCCCAAGCCGAGAGCAGTCCTGGTAACAGGATGGCAGCCAGCACGAGGTGAGTGCAGGCATGGGGTGGGCACGAGGAGGCAGAGAACCCATGCTCAGGCTCCGCCCCGCAGCGTGTCACGATTCCGAGGGCGGGTGGGCAGCATTGTGGTGTCAGCGTGCTCAAGCTGTGAGTTCAGAGAGGTGACCCGCCTCTGCCATTGCGGTCGTGACCAGCGTTTAGCGATGGTTGACAGCAGCTCTCTCGTTGTCCTTATAACCCTTGCCCTTCTCTACGGCCTCATGTTTCTTGTGGCCGGAGTTATCCTGCTCACTGTAGCCCGAAACCTGCAGGTAGGGGATATTTTGAGGGTGGGGATGACTTGCATCTGGGGGATTTGGGGCTGGGGGAGTCGGGAGCAGTTTTTCGAGACCACCCAGGAGCATGACTCAGGAGCCATGTCCGTGTGTCCGCAGGCCGGCAGACGACGCTTGCGGTTGAGGAAATGGTGGCAGCGAGCAGCAGCACTGAAGCCAGGTAGGTCCTGTGAGGGCCAGCCCATGCCCCAGGCCTGCCCAGGAGCATCCATCTCCAGGCTGGGCTGAGCCTCTGGGAGCAGCTAAGCCCTGTTCATCGTTCACATGTATCAGCACCAATGTTCCTTCTAAATTTTAAGAGTTTAATTTAAAAAGGATGTGCCTGGCTCAGAGCATCTCTGGAGCTCCTGTTGCCCTGTGGCTCAGTGACCTTCCCTGTTTTACAGGTGCCAAGAAACACTGCAAGCCATGGAGCCGCTGCAGTAAGGCTGACCAGGAGCTCCAGCAGCTGCTGCTGTCGGAGCTGCCTGAGCTCAGGCCCTGGGCCCTGCTGGGCCCTGACTTCCTGCAGGCAGCCTGGAAGGATCTGGAGGAGCTGGTGGAGCGGAACAGCCTGCCATGTCACTGCTGCACTTCAGCTGAGATCCAAAGCTGCACTGGAAAAGGCAACATCGACTCCTTGAAAGTAGCCAGCAGAGCACAGGCAAAGCTGTTGCCAGTCTGCCCCACTGGATGCCTGTGGTGCGCTGATACCTACAGAGCCCTCACGGTCCATATGGCCCGGAAAAGCCTGGAAGTGCGCATGGCCGCCCTGCCCAAATTGCTCTTGATCTCCCATCAGCTGGCACGGGAAAGACAATGCAGCCATGTCCTGCCCAAGCCCATCAAGCCAGGGCAGACCCAGGCCAAGGGCAAATGCACTGCAGGCAGCGTTCTCAAGAAGAAACAGAAGAGTGACCGTGGTGTACCCAGCCCTGGAGATTTCCCCATACTGATGCCATGCGCCCCCTATATTCTGTTGCCCTGGGACGTGGGTCAAGCCAGGAAGACCATCCAGCAGAAGGCTCAGACTCACAGCCAGGGCCAGGCTCAGGCACAGCAACATCCCCAGAAGCAGTGCTGCCCCCAGGAGTCGGCAGAGATTGCTTTGCCTCCGAGCCACGCAGCAGACAAGGAGCAAGAGCATCCCACAGCTACCGTAGCGCTTCCTGGCTCAGACAACACATCAAAGATAAAGGATGCCAGCTGTCAGACAGACTGTGCAGGCTTTTGCGTGACTGACATCAAATCCAGGAGCCAGTGCGTCAGCAAAGCGCATGCTGTCATCTCAAAGCTGCAGCTCGGTCCGAAGACCTTTGGGAAGCTCTCCATGCACGTGGCCAGAAAATGCCTGGAGATAAAGCTTCGCTGCTTACCTGAGTTAGTGCGGAAGTCCATGTGGCGGCAGCGTTGGATGTCCCGCACCCGCCCAGCTGGCACCATGGCATCAAAATCCCAGCTGGTTAACGGATACTTCCCCATCCGTCGGTCTCGATTCCTGAATGAGAAGCGCGAGACCCTGGAGCTGCACATCCGCTCCCTGAAGTTGAAGCGCTGTGAGAACCTCCTTATCTCAGCCAGTCCATCGAAGCCCGCAGTGTCCCAGGAGGAAGAATCTACCAGCTCGTATGTGTCTGCAACATCCGTGGCATCTTGGGCTGAGGTAGGCCCCAAAGGACAAAAGCAGCGGGCCCAGTCGAAGAAGTCCCCTAGCAGAGGCAAAAGCAAGCGGAACGCCGAAGTGAAAGGCCCTGGCTTTCCAACTGCCAGACTAGTGTTCCGATACTGCCCTGCACTGTGGCCCGAGCAAATAGTACCTTGGTTTTAGGGAAGGCGTGCGTGACGAATGAAAAGCCACAGGACATTGCTTCTAAGCTCATTCACCTTAGCGACAAGTCGAAGGAGGACAATGCACCTTCTGCAAAAAAGACGTTTTTTTTTCTTTTCTAGATAAATGTGTCTCTTTATCTATTTCTAAATATGTATTTTTTTATCTATAAATAAATTTTTCTATTTTTCTAAAGTAAGTGCCTAAGAGCTTTCTCTACGGGGGCCCTCCTGGGGATTGAGGGGGGAGATGGGCTCAGGATGGAAGCTGTGCTGTTGCACAGGAGGACGTGCAGATGAGGAGTGTAAAAAGTTTGTAAATGTTCGTTCGTTGTGTTGGTTGTAGAAAGTTTGTGAATGTTTGGGAAGGTGGATGTTGCTGAGGGGCGCTGTGCGGGAGCGGGGTCGAGCGGGCTGCCGGGTTTTGTAACCGCCCCTGCGGCTCCTGCTTGCGCCGCTCCTGTTGACGCCGCTTCCCCCCCTCCCCCCCGCCCCGGACTGGTCTAATTCATGACAAGGAGAAGCCCCGGCAAGTTGGCTGGAGCTTCTCCTCCCCTGTGGCCGTGCCCTGGGTGCAGCTTGGGGCTCTGTGACCCATCTGGAGGCACAGCACCAAGTCCTGACACTGCAAGGGGACTGCAGGCTCCCACAGCACCAGGAACAGGCCGTCAGCTGAAACCAGGACACCAGCAGAGGCGAACTGATTCACCGTGTCATAACTATTAGGTAGCTTGAAGAAACTTCCACAAACCAGGAACTAATGCAAGGTGAAAAGAACGACTTCATGATAATGTTACTGTTAAGAATTAAAGAATCACAGAATATCCTGCACTGGAAGGGACTGACACCCTGCTCCACACAGGAGCATCCCAGAATTGAAATCCTGGGCTGAGAGCATAGTCCAGACCCCCTTCCCTCCACTCTTTGCTTTTCTTTTCGGTGCCTTAAATGGGCATGGGGGGAGGGGACAGCACCGGATGGGAGGTACCTTTCAGCCTCCCACAGCCCGCCGGTGAGATTGGGACTTAGTTTTTTTCTCTTTGTTGAAACTCTCTCGCCGTTGTTTAGTGTCATTGGGTTCATTAAACTGCCGCTCGTTCTCAGAACGTTCTTTTTTTTTTTTTTCATTTTTCCTTCCTAGATCCAATGGCAATCTCCCTTCCCTTCCCCTCCCTCCGAGCGCACGTAGCCGGGCCAGGCCTGGCCACCGCACCGTGCAGTTAGAGAGGGGAGGTACTTTTGTTCCTTCCCTGCCCGGGTTTGTTCCCGCTGTCACGGAGTGAGCTCTAGAGAGAACTCCGCGACATCTACGAAGAGCAGCCTCTGCAAAACCAAAGTGCTTGAGCAGCGCTGTGTGCTGGGTATGTGCTTGGCACCTGTCTCAGTGACAAATTTGCACGTTTTCCCCTGCAGGAAGCAGAGATGCTGTTCCGGAGGCAAATCACAGTGATCTGATGACCTCTGCACCCTCCCCAACATCTCCTACATGAAATCACCTTTCCAAAGCACCGTTTCCTCCACTGCTCTTTACTTACTGTTTTTTTACAGGTCTCCTTAAACCCCAGAATAAACACAGTACCTCTGGATCTTATCTCCTGTCATGCTGAGTTTTCAGGAATTAGACCTGGGAGAAGTTGTACTGAGGGACGTGGTTTAGTGAGAACTGTTGGTGATGGGTGGATGGTTGGACTGGGCGATCCCATGGGTCTTTTCCAGTCCTGGTGATTCTGTGATTCCGTGATTCTGTGCTGGGGCAACAGGAGAAGCCAATGGGGAAAATCAAGGGAAATACCTAAAAGGAATTAAGGAGTTATCCTTTAAGGAAGTGAGAAGACCAGCTACCCAGCTGAAGAGCTTCTACACCAGTGCACACAGCTTGGGAAACAAACTGGAGGAGCTGGAAGCTACTGTGCTCCTGTAAAACCACAATATAGTTGCTGTCACCAAAACCTGGTGGGATGATTATCTTGACTGGAGTGAACAGTGAAGCAGGAAACAGATGCTCTACTGGAATTCGGAAGAAAGGGGGGCTAGGAGGGGGGTAGTTAAAGGTAGTTTACAGAAACAAGGAAGGGAAACTTAAAGGTAACAAGTAAAAGAAACGGGGGGCCTGGGAGAGCAGGGAGGTTGCAGATAAGGAGTGAGACCTCACTGGACGACATCAGGCAAGGAGGAGAATAGATACTGTAAATACCAGAAGAGGAGTTGCATCCCCCAGATAAGAACAAGAGGGGGTCTGCATGCTAAAGAACTATTGAATATGTATCAGAATTCCAAGAACTATTGACTATGTATTAGAATTCCAAGAAATCATTGACTCTGTATTAGATGTACCTATATCTGTGTCACGATTTTACAGTTCGGGGTGCAAGTTTGGTGGAGCTATCCCCCTTGCACCCGGCGCTGGAATAAACATACCTGCTTTATAACCCATCTCTGGATTATAGAGTTTTATTCCGCAAGTTAGGAGTGTGCCTATTGGTGGCTACAAGCTGTTCAGAAGGCACAGGTGAGGAAGGAAGGAGTGGGCATTGCTACCTACACAGGAAAGAACAGAATGTGAAGAGCTGTCCCTAAAGAAGTCATATGGGTGACAGTTAAGAGACCAAGGCAGGAAAGGGAGCCTTGTGAGCGGTGTCTACTATAGGCCACCTGATCAGTCAGAGCCTGTTGATAGGCTCAGGAAAGCCAAAACCCTGCTTGAATTGAACTCCACAAGGGATGCCATAAAGAACACGTAACTCTTCTACATGTACCTCAACCAGAAAAAGAAAATCCAGGAGGGCGTAACCCCCTTGTCAGTGACACACGCAGGCCTGTACAACAGACGAGGAGAAGGATGAGGAACTCAGCAACTTTTTTTGCCTCGCTCTTCTCTGATAACTGCTCACCACACAGCCCTCAAACTTTGGGTTTGGTAGGAGGGGGTTTCGGAATCTACATCCTCACTGTAAGCAAAGATCAGGTTCATGAGCACCTGAGGAATCTGAACATCCACAAGTCTATGAGTCCCAAGGAGATGCATCCCAGCCTCCTTGTCCTATAGCTTTCCAAATTGCATCTGCAGCCCGTTGTTATATTGTTGTAGTATATTCTGGCTACAGTATTGCCAGCTGTAGCAAACAATCCATTGGCTTTGAACGATGCCATCAGCCAGCAGACCCTTGCAGCACAATGCTTAACCTCTCTCTTAGTGAGGATATGCAGGAGGGGTCCGCTAATTGCCTGTTCTTCAGCAAATGTGCTCTACCCCATCCTGCCCTCGGTTGTGTTCACCACTCCAATGACCAGCGATTTCTTTATCCCAGGTCAGTCCAGCTGACCCGCTCCTGCTGAGGTCTCTCTCTGCGTCGCTGTGCTGGTCCCGATATCACATTGGGGTCACTGTTTACTGGGAGAAACGGACTCAGCCACTCCAGGATTGAATAGCAGAGACACTTTATTGGAAAAAGAGTAATTCTCATAACCATAATTCCTCTGATTGGTTGCAGCAATAAAGCTGTAAAGCCCTTCTACCACTGATTGCTTAGCATAAAGTGAGCATGTGGTGTTCGAGCACACAAGCTTTCTCTCATTAACTGGCTACAGGCAGTTTCTTTTCTGGTCATGCTTCACAACTTCCGTGTGTTGTGCTTCCACAGCTGATACTTCCCCAAGCCGAGAGCAGTCCTGGTAACAGGATGGCAGCCAGCACGAGGTGAGTGCAGGCATGGGGTGGGCACGAGGAGGCAGAGAACCCATGCTCAGGCTCCGCCCCGCAGCGTGTCACAATTCCGAGGGCGGGTGGGCAGCATTGTGGTGTCAGCGTGCTCAAGCTGTGAGTTCAGAGAGGTGACCCGCCTCTGCCATTGCGGTCGTGACCAGCGTTTAGCGATGGTTGACAGCAGCTCTCTCGTTGTCCTTATAACCCTTGCCCTTCTCTACGGCCTCATGTTTCTTGTGGCCGGAGTTATCCTGCTCACTGTAGCCCGAAACCTGCAGGTAGGGGATATTTTGAGGGTGGGGATGACTTGCATCTGGGGGATTTGGGGCTGGGGGAGTCGGGAGCAGTTTTTCGAGACCACCCAGGAGCATGACTCAGGAGCCATGTCCGTGTGTCCGCAGGCCGGCAGACGACGCTTGCGGTTGAGGAAATGGTGGCAGCGAGCAGCAGCACTGAAGCCAGGTAGGTCCTGTGAGGGCCAGCCCATGCCCCAGGCCTGCCCAGGAGCATCCATCTCCAGGCTGGGCTGAGCCTCTGGGAGCAGCTAAGCCCTGTTCATCGTTCACATGTATCAGCACCAATGTTCCTTCTAAATTTTAAGAGTTTAATTTAAAAAGGATGTGCCTGGCTCAGAGCATCTCTGGAGCTCCTGTTGCCCTGTGGCTCAGTGACCTTCCCTGTTTTACAGGTGCCAAGAAACACTGCAAGCCATGGAGCCGCTGCAGTAAGGCTGACCAGGAGCTCCAGCAGCTGCTGCTGTCGGAGCTGCCTGAGCTCAGGCCCTGGGCCCTGCTGGGCCCTGACTTCCTGCAGGCAGCCTGGAAGGATCTGGAGGAGCTGGTGGAGCGGAACAGCCTGCCATGTCACTGCTGCACTTCAGCTGAGATCCAAAGCTGCACTGGAAAAGGCAACATCGACTCCTTGAAAGTAGCCAGCAGAGCACAGGCAAAGCTGTTGCCAGTCTGCCCCACTGGATGCCTGTGGTGCGCTGATACCTACAGAGCCCTCACGGTCCATATGGCCCGGAAAAGCCTGGAAGTGCGCATGGCCGCCCTGCCCAAATTGCTCTTGATCTCCCATCAGCTGGCACGGGAAAGACAATGCAGCCATGTCCTGCCCAAGCCCATCAAGCCAGGGCAGACCCAGGCCAAGGGCAAATGCACTGCAGGCAGCGTTCTCAAGAAGAAACAGAAGAGTGACCGTGGTGTACCCAGCCCTGGAGATTTCCCCATACTGATGCCATGCGCCCCCTATATTCTGTTGCCCTGGGACGTGGGTCAAGCCAGGAAGACCATCCAGCAGAAGGCTCAGACTCACAGCCAGGGCCAGGCTCAGGCACAGCAGCATCCCCAGAAGCAGTGCTGCCCCCAGGAGTCGGCAGAGATTGCTTTGCCTCCGAGCCACGCAGCAGACAAGGAGCAAGAGCATCCCACAGCTACCGTAGCGCTTCCTGGCTCAGACAACACATCAAAGATAAAGGATGCCAGCTGTCAGACAGACTGTGCAGGCTTTTGCGTGACTGACATCAAATCCAGGAGCCAGTGCGTCAGCAAAGCGCATGCTGTCATCTCAAAGCTGCAGCTCGGTCCGAAGACCTTTGGGAAGCTCTCCATGCACGTGGCCAGAAAATGCCTGGAGATAAAGCTTCGCTGCTTACCTGAGTTAGTGCGGAAGTCCATGTGGCGGCAGCGTTGGATGTCCCGCACCCGCCCAGCTGGCACCATGGCATCAAAATCCCAGCTGGTTAACGGATACTTCCCCATCCGTCGGTCTCGATTCCTGAATGAGAAGCGCGAGACCCTGGAGCTGCACATCCGCTCCCTGAAGTTGAAGCGCTGTGAGAACCTCCTTATCTCAGCCAGTCCATCGAAGCCCGCAGTGTCCCAGGAGGAAGAATCTACCAGCTCGTATGTGTCTGCAACATCCGTGGCATCTTGGGCTGAGGTAGGCCCCAAAGGACAAAAGCAGCGGGCCCAGTCGAAGAAGTCCCCTAGCAGAGGCAAAAGCAAGCGGAACGCCGAAGTGAAAGGCCCTGGCTTTCCAACTGCCAGACTAGTGTTCCGATACTGCCCTGCACTGTGGCCCGAGCAAATAGTACCTTGGTTTTAGGGAAGGCGTGCGTGACGAATGAAAAGCCACAGGACATTGCTTCTAAGCTCATTCACCTTAGCGACAAGTCGAAGGAGGACAATGCACCTTCTGCAAAAAAGACGTTTTTTTTTCTTTTCTAGATAAATGTGTCTCTTTATCTATTTCTAAATATGTATTTTTTTATCTATAAATAAATTTTTCTATTTTTCTAAAGTAAGTGCCTAAGAGCTTTCTCTACGGGGGCCCTCCTGGGGATTGAGGGGGGAGATGGGCTCAGGATGGAAGCTGTGCTGTTGCACAGGAGGACGTGCAGATGAGGAGTGTAAAAAGTTTGTAAATGTTCGTTCGTTGTGTTGGTTGTAGAAAGTTTGTGAATGTTTGGGAAGGTGGATGTTGCTGAGGGGCGCTGTGCGGGAGCGGGGTCGAGCGGGCTGCCGGGTTTTGTAACCGCCCCTGCGGCTCCTGCTTGCGCCGCTCCTGTTGACGCCGCTTCCCCCCCTCCCCCCCGCCCCGGACTGGTCTAATTCATGACAAGGAGAAGCCCCGGCAAGTTGGCTGGAGCTTCTCCTCCCCTGTGGCCGTGCCCTGGGTGCAGCTTGGGGCTCTGTGACCCATCTGGAGGCACAGCACCAAGTCCTGACACTGCAAGGGGACTGCAGGCTCCCACAGCACCAGGAACAGGCCGTCAGCTGAAACCAGGACACCAGCAGAGGCGAACTGATTCACCGTGTCATAACTATTAGGTAGCTTGAAGAAACTTCCACAAACCAGGAACTAATGCAAGGTGAAAAGAACGACTTCATGATAATGTTACTGTTAAGAATTAAAGAATCACAGAATATCCTGCACTGGAAGGGACTGACACCCTGCTCCACACAGGAGCATCCCAGAATTGAAATCCTGGGCTGAGAGCATGGTCCAGACCCCCTCCCCTCCTCTCTTTGCTTTTCTTTTCGGTGCCTTAAATGGGCATGGGGGGAGGGGACAGCACCGGATGGGAGGTACCTTTCAGCCTCCCACAGCCCGCCGGTGAGATTGGGACTTAGTTACTTTTTTCTCTTTGTTGAAACTCTCTCGTCGTTGTTTAGTGTCATTGGGTTCATTAAACTGCCGCTCGTTCTCAGAACGTTCTTTTTTTTTTTTTTTCATTTTTCCTTCCTAGATCCAATGGCAATCTCCCTTCCCTTCCCCTCCCTCCGAGCGCACGTAGCCGGGCCAGGCCTGGCCACCGCACCGTGCAGTTAGAGAGGGGAGGTACTTTTGTTCCTTCCCTGCCCGGGTTTGTTCCCGCTGTCACGGAGTGAGCTCTAGAGAGAACTCCGCGACATCTACGAAGAGCAGCCTCTGCAAAACCAAAGTGCTTGAGCAGCGCTGTGTGCTGGGTATGTGCTTGGCACCTGTCTCAGTGACAAATTTGCACGTTTTCCCCTGCAGGAAGCAGAGATGCTGTTCCGGAGGCAAATCACAGTGATCTGATGACCTCTGCACCCTCCCCAACATCTCCTACATGAAATCACCTTTCCAAAGCACCGTTTCCTCCACTGCTCTTTACTTACTGCCGTTTTCCAGGTCTCCTTAAACCCCAGAATAAACACAGTACCTCTGGATCTTATCTCCTGTCATGCTGAGTTTTCAGGAATTAGACCTGGGAGAAGTTGTACTGAGGGACGTGGTTTAGTGAGAACTCTTGGTGATGGGTGGATGGTTGGACTGGGCGATCCCATGGGTCTTTTCCAGTCCTGGTGATTCTGTGATTCCGTGATTCTGTGCTGGGGCAACAGGAGAAGCCAATGGGGAAAATCAAGGGAAATACCTAAAAGGAATTAAGGAGTTATCCTTTAAGGAAGTGAGAAGACCAGCTACCCAGCTGAAGAGCTTCTACAGCAGTGCACACAGCTTGGGAAACAAACTGGAGGAGCTGGAAGCTACTGTGCTCCTGTAAAACCACAATATAGTTGCTGTCACCAAAACCTGGTGGGATGATTATCTTGACTGGAGTGAACAGTGAAGCAGGAAACAGATGCTCTACTGGAATTCGGAAGAAAGGGGGGCTAGGAGGGGGGTAGTTAAAGGTAGTTTACAGAAACAAGGAAGGGAAACTTAAAGGTAACAAGTAAAAGAAACGGGGGGGCCTGGGAGAGCAGGGAGGATGCAGATAAGGAGTGAGACCTCACTGGACGACATCAGGCAAGGAGGAGAATAGATACTGTAAATACCAGAAGAGGAGTTGCATCCCCCTGATAAGAACAAGAGGGGGTCTGCATGCTAAAGAACTATTGAATATGTATCAGAATTCCAAGAACTATTGACTATGTATTAGAATTCCAAGAAATCATTGACTCTGTATTAGATGTACCTATATCTGTGTCACGATTTTACAGTTCGGGGTGCAAGTTTGGTGGAGCTATCCCCCTTGCACCCGGCGCTGGAATAAACATACCTGCTTTATAACCCATCTCTGGATTATAGAGTTTTATTCCGCAAGTTAGGAGTGTGCCTATTGGTGGCTACAAGCTGTTCAGAAGGCACAGGTGAGGAAGGAAGGAGTGGGCATTGCTACCTACACAGGAAAGAACAGAATGTGAAGAGCTGTCCCTAAAGAAGTCATATGGGTGACAGTTAAGAGACCAAGGCAGGAAAGGGAGCCTTGTGAGCGGTGTCTACTATAGGCCACCTGATCAGTCAGAGCCTGTTGATAGGCTCAGGAAAGCCAAAACCCTGCTTGAATTGAACTCCACAAGGGATGCCATAAAGAACACGTAACTCTTCTACATGTACCTCAACCAGAAAAAGAAAATCCAGGAGGGCGTAACCCCCTTGTCAGTGACACACGCAGGCCTGTACAACAGACGAGGAGAAGGATGAGGAACTCAGCAACTTTTTTTGCCTCGCTCTTCTCTGATAACTGCTCACCACACAGCCCTCAAACTTTGGGTTTGGTAGGAGGGGGTTTCGGAATCTACATCCTCACTGTAAGCAAAGATGAGGTTCATGAGCACCTGAGGAATCTGAACATCCACAAGTCTATGAGTCCCAAGGAGATGCATCCCAGCCTCCTTGTCCTATAGCTTTCCAAATTGCATCTGCAGCCCGTTGTTATATTGTTGTAGTATATTCTGGCTACAGTATTGCCAGCTGTAGCAAACAATCCATTGGCTTTGAACGATGCCATCAGCCAGCAGACCCTTGCAGCACAATGCTTAACCTCTCTCTTAGTGAGGATATGCAGGAGGGGTCCGCTAATTGCCTGTTCTTCAGCAAATGTGCTCTACCCCATCCTGCCCTCGGTTGTGTTCACCACTCCAATGACCAGCGATTTCTTTATCCCAGGTCAGTCCAGCTGACCCGCTCCTGCTGAGGTCTCTCTCTGCGTCGCTGTGCTGGTCCCGATATCACATTGGTGTCACTGTTTACTGGGAGAAACGGACTCAGCCACTCCAGGATTGAATAGCAGAGACACTTTATTGGAAAAAGAGTAATTCTCATAACCATAATTCCTCTGATTGGTTGCAGCAATAAAGCTGTAAAGCCCTTCTACCACTGATTGCTTAGCATACAGTGAGCATGTGGTGTTCGAGCACACAAGCTTTCTCTCATTAACTGGCTACAGGCAGTTTCTTTTCTGGTCATGCTTCACAACTTCCGTGTGTTGTGCTTCCACAGCTGATACTTCCCCAAGCCGAGAGCAGTCCTGGTAACAGGATGGCAGCCAGCACGAGGTGAGTGCAGGCATGGGGTGGGCACGAGGAGGCAGAGAACCCATGCTCAGGCTCCGCCCCGCAGCGTGTCACAATTCCGAGGGCGGGTGGGCAGCATTGTGGTGTCAGCGTGCTCAAGCTGTGAGTTCAGAGAGGTGACCCGCCTCTGCCATTGCGGTCGTGACCAGCGTTTAGCGATGGTTGACAGCAGCTCTCTCGTTGTCCTTATAACCCTTGCCCTTCTCTACGGCCTCATGTTTCTTGTGGCCGGAGTTATCCTGCTCACTGTAGCCCGAAACCTGCAGGTAGGGGATATTTTGAGGGTGGGGATGACTTGCATCTGGGGGATTTGGGGCTGGGGGAGTCGGGAGCAGTTTTTCGAGACCACCCAGGAGCATGACTCAGGAGCCATGTCCGTGTGTCCGCAGGCCGGCAGACGACGCTTGCGGTTGAGGAAATGGTGGCAGCGAGCAGCAGCACTGAAGCCAGGTAGGTCCTGTGAGGGCCAGCCCATGCCCCAGGCCTGCCCAGGAGCATCCATCTCCAGGCTGGGCTGAGCCTCTGGGAGCAGCTAAGCCCTGTTCATCGTTCACATGTATCAGCACCAATGTTCCTTCTAAATTTTAAGAGTTTAATTTAAAAAGGATGTGCCTGGCTCAGAGCATCTCTGGAGCTCCTGTTGCCCTGTGGCTCAGTGACCTTCCCTGTTTTACAGGTGCCAAGAAACACTGCAAGCCATGGAGCCGCTGCAGTAAGGCTGACCAGGAGCTCCAGCAGCTGCTGCTGTCGGAGCTGCCTGAGCTCAGGCCCTGGGCCCTGCTGGGCCCTGACTTCCTGCAGGCAGCCTGGAAGGATCTGGAGGAGCTGGTGGAGCGGAACAGCCTGCCATGTCACTGCTGCACTTCAGCTGAGATCCAAAGCTGCACTGGAAAAGGCAACATCGACTCCTTGAAAGTAGCCAGCAGAGCACAGGCAAAGCTGTTGCCAGTCTGCCCCACTGGATGCCTGTGGTGCGCTGATACCTACAGAGCCCTCACGGTCCATATGGCCCGGAAAAGCCTGGAAGTGCGCATGGCCGCCCTGCCCAAATTGCTCTTGATCTCCCATCAGCTGGCACGGGAAAGACAATGCAGCCATGTCCTGCCCAAGCCCATCAAGCCAGGGCAGACCCAGGCCAAGGGCAAATGCACTGCAGGCAGCGTTCTCAAGAAGAAACAGAAGAGTGACCGTGGTGTACCCAGCCCTGGAGATTTCCCCATACTGATGCCATGCGCCCCCTATATTCTGTTGCCCTGGGACGTGGGTCAAGCCAGGAAGACCATCCAGCAGAAGGCTCAGACTCACAGCCAGGGCCAGGCTCAGGCACAGCAGCATCCCCAGAAGCAGTGCTGCCCCCAGGAGTCGGCAGAGATTGCTTTGCCTCCGAGCCACGCAGCAGACAAGGAGCAAGAGCATCCCACAGCTACCGTAGCGCTTCCTGGCTCAGACAACACATCAAAGATAAAGGATGCCAGCTGTCAGACAGACTGTGCAGGCTTTTGCGTGACTGACATCAAATCCAGGAGCCAGTGCGTCAGCAAAGCGCATGCTGTCATCTCAAAGCTGCAGCTCGGTCCGAAGACCTTTGGGAAGCTCTCCATGCACGTGGCCAGAAAATGCCTGGAGATAAAGCTTCGCTGCTTACCTGAGTTAGTGCGGAAGTCCATGTGGCGGCAGCGTTGGATGTCCCGCACCCGCCCAGCTGGCACCATGGCATCAAAATCCCAGCTGGTTAACGGATACTTCCCCATCCGTCGGTCTCGATTCCTGAATGAGAAGCGCGAGACCCTGGAGCTGCACATCCGCTCCCTGAAGTTGAAGCGCTGTGAGAACCTCCTTATCTCAGCCAGTCCATCGAAGCCCGCAGTGTCCCAGGAGGAAGAATCTACCAGCTCGTATGTGTCTGCAACATCCGTGGCATCTTGGGCTGAGGTAGGCCCCAAAGGACAAAAGCAGCGGGCCCAGTCGAAGAAGTCCCCTAGCAGAGGCAAAAGCAAGCGGAACGCCGAAGTGAAAGGCCCTGGCTTTCCAACTGCCAGACTAGTGTTCCGATACTGCCCTGCACTGTGGCCCGAGCAAATAGTACCTTGGTTTTAGGGAAGGCGTGCGTGACGAATGAAAAGCCACAGGACATTGCTTCTAAGCTCATTCACCTTAGCGACAAGTCGAAGGAGGACAATGCACCTTCTGCAAAAAAGACGTTTTTTTTTCTTTTCTAGATAAATGTGTCTCTTTATCTATTTCTAAATATGTATTTTTTTATCTATAAATAAATTTTTCTATTTTTCTAAAGTAAGTGCCTAAGAGCTTTCTCTACGGGGGCCCTCCTGGGGATTGAGGGGGGAGATGGGCTCAGGATGGAAGCTGTGCTGTTGCACAGGAGGACGTGCAGATGAGGAGTGTAAAAAGTTTGTAAATGTTCGTTCGTTGTGTTGGTTGTAGAAAGTTTGTGAATGTTTGGGAAGGTGGATGTTGCTGAGGGGCGCTGTGCGGGAGCGGGGTCGAGCGGGCTGCCGGGTTTTGTAACCGCCCCTGCGGCTCCTGCTTGCGCCGCTCCTGTTGACGCCGCTTCCCCCCCTCCCCCCCGCCCCGGACTGGTCTAATTCATGACAAGGAGAAGCCCCGGCAAGTTGGCTGGAGCTTCTCCTCCCCTGTGGCCGTGCCCTGGGTGCAGCTTGGGGCTCTGTGACCCATCTGGAGGCACAGCACCAAGTCCTGACACTGCAAGGGGACTGCAGGCTCCCACAGCACCAGGAACAGGCCGTCAGCTGAAACCAGGACACCAGCAGAGGCGAACTGATTCACCGTGTCATAACTATTAGGTAGCTTGAAGAAACTTCCACAAACCAGGAACTAATGCAAGGTGAAAAGAACGACTTCATGATAATGTTACTGTTAAGAATTAAAGAATCACAGAATATCCTGCACTGGAAGGGACTGACACCCTGCTCCACACAGGAGCATCCCAGAATTGAAATCCTGGGCTGAGAGCATGGTCCAGACCCCCTCCCCTCCTCTCTTTGCTTTTCTTTTCGGTGCCTTAAATGGGCATGGGGGGAGGGGACAGCACCGGATGGGAGGTACCTTTCAGCCTCCCACAGCCCGCCGGTGAGATTGGGACTTAGTTACTTTTTTCTCTTTGTTGAAACTCTCTCGTCGTTGTTTAGTGTCATTGGGTTCATTAAACTGCCGCTCGTTCTCAGAACGTTCTTTTTTTTTTTTTTTCATTTTTCCTTCCTAGATCCAATGGCAATCTCCCTTCCCTTCCCCTCCCTCCGAGCGCACGTAGCCGGGCCAGGCCTGGCCACCGCACCGTGCAGTTAGAGAGGGGAGGTACTTTTGTTCCTTCCCTGCCCGGGTTTGTTCCCGCTGTCACGGAGTGAGCTCTAGAGAGAACTCCGCGACATCTACGAAGAGCAGCCTCTGCAAAACCAAAGTGCTTGAGCAGCGCTGTGTGCTGGGTATGTGCTTGGCACCTGTCTCAGTGACAAATTTGCACGTTTTCCCCTGCAGGAAGCAGAGATGCTGTTCCGGAGGCAAATCACAGTGATCTGATGACCTCTGCACCCTCCCCAACATCTCCTACATGAAATCACCTTTCCAAAGCACCGTTTCCTCCACTGCTCTTTACTTACTGCCGTTTTCCAGGTCTCCTTAAACCCCAGAATAAACACAGTACCTCTGGATCTTATCTCCTGTCATGCTGAGTTTTCAGGAATTAGACCTGGGAGAAGTTGTACTGAGGGACGTGGTTTAGTGAGAACTCTTGGTGATGGGTGGATGGTTGGACTGGGCGATCCCATGGGTCTTTTCCAGTCCTGGTGATTCTGTGATTCCGTGATTCTGTGCTGGGGCAACAGGAGAAGCCAATGGGGAAAATCAAGGGAAATACCTAAAAGGAATTAAGGAGTTATCCTTTAAGGAAGTGAGAAGACCAGCTACCCAGCTGAAGAGCTTCTACAGCAGTGCACACAGCTTGGGAAACAAACTGGAGGAGCTGGAAGCTACTGTGCTCCTGTAAAACCACAATATAGTTGCTGTCACCAAAACCTGGTGGGATGATTATCTTGACTGGAGTGAACAGTGAAGCAGGAAACAGATGCTCTACTGGAATTCGGAAGAAAAGGGGGCTAGGAGGGGGGTAGTTAAAGGTAGTTTACAGAAACAAGGAAGGGAAACTTAAAGGTAACAAGTAAAAGAAACGGGGGGCCTGGGAGAGCAGGGAGGATGCAGATAAGGAGTGAGACCTCACTGGACGACATCAGGCAAGGAGGAGAATAGATACTGTAAATACCAGAAGAGGAGTTGCATCCCCCAGATAAGAACAAGAGGGGGTCTGCATGCTAAAGAACTATTGAATATGTATCAGAATTCCAAGAACTATTGACTATGTATTAGAATTCCAAGAAATCATTGACTCTGTATTAGATGTACCTATATCTGTGTCACGATTTTACAATTCGGGGTGCAAGTTTGGTGGAGCTATCCCCCTTACACCCGGCGCTGGAATAAACATACCTGCTTTATAACCCATCTCTGGATTATAGAGTTTTATTCCGCAAGTTAGGAGTGTGCCTATTGGTGGCTACAAGCTGTTCAGAAGGCACAGGTGAGGAAGGAAGGAGTGGGCATTGCTACCTACACAGGAAAGAACAGAATGTGAAGAGCTGTCCCTAAAGAAGTCATATGGGTGACAGTTAAGAGACCAAGGCAGGAAAGGGAGCCTTGTGAGCGGTGTCTACTATAGGCCACCTGATCAGTCAGAGCCTGTTGATAGGCTCAGGAAAGCCAAAACCCTGCTTGAATTGAACTCCACAAGGGATGCCATAAAGAACACGTAACTCTTCTACATGTACCTCAACCAGAAAAAGAAAATCCAGGAGGGCGTAACCCCCTTGTCAGTGACACACGCAGGCCTGTACAACAGACGAGGAGAAGGATGAGGAACTCAGCAACTTTTTTTGCCTCGCTCTTCTCTGATAACTGCTCACCACACAGCCCTCAAACTTTGGGTTTGGTAGGAGGGGGTTTCGGAATCTACATCCTCACTGTAAGCAAAGATCAGGTTCATGAGCACCTGAGGAATCTGAACATCCACAAGTCTATGAGTCCCAAGGAGATGCATCCCAGCCTCCTTGTCCTATAGCTTTCCAAATTGCATCTGCAGCCCGTTGTTATATTGTTGTAGTATATTCTGGCTACAGTATTGCCAGCTGTAGCAAACAATCCATTGGCTTTGAACGATGCCATCAGCCAGCAGACCCTTGCAGCACAATGCTTAACCTCTCTCTTAGTGAGGATATGCAGGAGGGGTCCGCTAATTGCCTGTTCTTCAGCAAATGTGCTCTACCCCATCCTGCCCTCGGTTGTGTTCACCACTCCAATGACCAGCGATTTCTTTATCCCAGGTCAGTCCAGCTGACCCGCTCCTGCTGAGGTCTCTCTCTGCGTCGCTGTGCTGGTCCCGATATCACATTGGTGTCACTGTTTACTGGGAGAAACGGACTCAGCCACTCCAGGATTGAATAGCAGAGACACTTTATTGGAAAAAGAGTAATTCTCATAACCATAATTCCTCTGATTGGTTGCAGCAATAAAGCTGTAAAGCCCTTCTACCACTGATTGCTTAGCATAAAGTGAGCATGTGGTGTTCGAGCACACAAGCTTTCTCTCATTAACTGGCTACAGGCAGTTTCTTTTCTGGTCATGCTTCACAACTTCCGTGTGTTGTGCTTCCACAGCTGATACTTCCCCAAGCCGAGAGCAGTCCTGGTAACAGGATGGCAGCCAGCACGAGGTGAGTGCAGGCATGGGGTGGGCACGAGGAGGCAGAGAACCCATGCTCAGGCTCCGCCCCGCAGCGTGTCACAATTCCGAGGGCGGGTGGGCAGCATTGTGGTGTCAGCGTGCTCAAGCTGTGAGTTCAGAGAGGTGACCCGCCTCTGCCATTGCGGTCGTGACCAGCGTTTAGCGATGGTTGACAGCAGCTCTCTCGTTGTCCTTATAACCCTTGCCCTTCTCTACGGCCTCATGTTTCTTGTGGCCGGAGTTATCCTGCTCACTGTAGCCCGAAACCTGCAGGTAGGGGATATTTTGAGGGTGGGGATGACTTGCATCTGGGGGATTTGGGGCTGGGGGAGTCGGGAGCAGTTTTTCGAGACCACCCAGGAGCATGACTCAGGAGCCATGTCCGTGTGTCCGCAGGCCGGCAGACGACGCTTGCGGTTGAGGAAATGGTGGCAGCGAGCAGCAGCACTGAAGCCAGGTAGGTCCTGTGAGGGCCAGCCCATGCCCCAGGCCTGCCCAGGAGCATCCATCTCCAGGCTGGGCTGAGCCTCTGGGAGCAGCTAAGCCCTGTTCATCGTTCACATGTATCAGCACCAATGTTCCTTCTAAATTTTAAGAGTTTAATTTAAAAAGGATGTGCCTGGCTCAGAGCATCTCTGGAGCTCCTGTTGCCCTGTGGCTCAGTGACCTTCCCTGTTTTACAGGTGCCAAGAAACACTGCAAGCCATGGAGCCGCTGCAGTAAGGCTGACCAGGAGCTCCAGCAGCTGCTGCTGTCGGAGCTGCCTGAGCTCAGGCCCTGGGCCCTGCTGGGCCCTGACTTCCTGCAGGCAGCCTGGAAGGATCTGGAGGAGCTGGTGGAGCGGAACAGCCTGCCATGTCACTGCTGCACTTCAGCTGAGATCCAAAGCTGCACTGGAAAAGGCAACATCGACTCCTTGAAAGTAGCCAGCAGAGCACAGGCAAAGCTGTTGCCAGTCTGCCCCACTGGATGCCTGTGGTGCGCTGATACCTACAGAGCCCTCACGGTCCATATGGCCCGGAAAAGCCTGGAAGTGCGCATGGCCGCCCTGCCCAAATTGCTCTTGATCTCCCATCAGCTGGCACGGGAAAGACAATGCAGCCATGTCCTGCCCAAGCCCATCAAGCCAGGGCAGACCCAGGCCAAGGGCAAATGCACTGCAGGCAGCGTTCTCAAGAAGAAACAGAAGAGTGACCGTGGTGTACCCAGCCCTGGAGATTTCCCCATACTGATGCCATGCGCCCCCTATATTCTGTTGCCCTGGGACGTGGGTCAAGCCAGGAAGACCATCCAGCAGAAGGCTCAGACTCACAGCCAGGGCCAGGCTCAGGCACAGCAGCATCCCCAGAAGCAGTGCTGCCCCCAGGAGTCGGCAGAGATTGCTTTGCCTCCGAGCCACGCAGCAGACAAGGAGCAAGAGCATCCCACAGCTACCGTAGCGCTTCCTGGCTCAGACAACACATCAAAGATAAAGGATGCCAGCTGTCAGACAGACTGTGCAGGCTTTTGCGTGACTGACATCAAATCCAGGAGCCAGTGCGTCAGCAAAGCGCATGCTGTCATCTCAAAGCTGCAGCTCGGTCCGAAGACCTTTGGGAAGCTCTCCATGCACGTGGCCAGAAAATGCCTGGAGATAAAGCTTCGCTGCTTACCTGAGTTAGTGCGGAAGTCCATGTGGCGGCAGCGTTGGATGTCCCGCACCCGCCCAGCTGGCACCATGGCATCAAAATCCCAGCTGGTTAACGGATACTTCCCCATCCGTCGGTCTCGATTCCTGAATGAGAAGCGCGAGACCCTGGAGCTGCACATCCGCTCCCTGAAGTTGAAGCGCTGTGAGAACCTCCTTATCTCAGCCAGTCCATCGAAGCCCGCAGTGTCCCAGGAGGAAGAATCTACCAGCTCGTATGTGTCTGCAACATCCGTGGCATCTTGGGCTGAGGTAGGCCCCAAAGGACAAAAGCAGCGGGCCCAGTCGAAGAAGTCCCCTAGCAGAGGCAAAAGCAAGCGGAACGCCGAAGTGAAAGGCCCTGGCTTTCCAACTGCCAGACTAGTGTTCCGATACTGCCCTGCACTGTGGCCCGAGCAAATAGTACCTTGGTTTTAGGGAAGGCGTGCGTGACGAATGAAAAGCCACAGGACATTGCTTCTAAGCTCATTCACCTTAGCGACAAGTCGAAGGAGGACAATGCACCTTCTGCAAAAAAGACGTTTTTTTTTCTTTTCTAGATAAATGTGTCTCTTTATCTATTTCTAAATATGTATTTTTTTATCTATAAATAAATTTTTCTATTTTTCTAAAGTAAGTGCCTAAGAGCTTTCTCTACGGGGGCCCTCCTGGGGATTGAGGGGGGAGATGGGCTCAGGATGGAAGCTGTGCTGTTGCACAGGAGGACGTGCAGATGAGGAGTGTAAAAAGTTTGTAAATGTTCGTTCGTTGTGTTGGTTGTAAAAAGTTTGTGAATGTTTGGGAAGGTGGATGTTGCTGAGGGGCGCTGTGCGGGAGCGGGGTCGAGCGGGCTGCCGGGTTTTGTAACCGCCCCTGCGGCTCCTGCTTGCGCCGCTCCTGTTGACGCCGCTTCCCCCCCTCCCCCCCGCCCCGGACTGGTCTAATTCATGACAAGGAGAAGCCCCGGCAAGTTGGCTGGAGCTTCTCCTCCCCTGTGGCCGTGCCCTGGGTGCAGCTTGGGGCTCTGTGACCCATCTGGAGGCACAGCACCAAGTCCTGACACTGCAAGGGGACTGCAGGCTCCCACAGCACCAGGAACAGGCCGTCAGCTGAAACCAGGACACCAGCAGAGGCGAACTGATTCACCGTGTCATAACTATTAGGTAGCTTGAAGAAACTTCCACAAACCAGGAACTAATGCAAGGTGAAAAGAACGACTTCATGATAATGTTACTGTTAAGAATTAAAGAATCACAGAATATCCTGCACTGGAAGGGACTGACACCCTGCTCCACACAGGAGCATCCCAGAATTGAAATCCTGGGCTGAGAGCATGGTCCAGACCCCCTCCCCTCCTCTCTTTGCTTTTCTTTTCGGTGCCTTAAATGGGCATGGGGGGAGGGGACAGCACCGGATGGGAGGTACCTTTCAGCCTCCCACAGCCCGCCGGTGAGATTGGGACTTAGTTACTTTTTTCTCTTTGTTGAAACTCTCTCGTCGTTGTTTAGTGTCATTGGGTTCATTAAACTGCCGCTCGTTCTCAGAACGTTCTTTTTTTTTTTTTTTCATTTTTCCTTCCTAGATCCAATGGCAATCTCCCTTCCCTTCCCCTCCCTCCGAGCGCACGTAGCCGGGCCAGGCCTGGCCACCGCACCGTGCAGTTAGAGAGGGGAGGTACTTTTGTTCCTTCCCTGCCCGGGTTTGTTCCCGCCGTCACGGAGTGAGCTCTAGAGAGAACTCCGCGACATCTACGAAGAGCAGCCTCTGCAAAACCAAAGTGCTTGAGCAGCGCTGTGTGCTGGGTATGTGCTTGGCACCTGTCTCAGTGACAAATTTGCACGTTTTCCCCTGCAGGAAGCAGAGATGCTGTTCCGGAGGCAAATCACAGTGATCTGATGACCTCTGCACCCTCCCCAACATCTCCTACATGAAATCACCTTTCCAAAGCACCGTTTCCTCCACTGCTCTTTACTTACTGCCGTTTTCCAGGTCTCCTTAAACCCCAGAATAAACACAGTACCTCTGGATCTTATCTCCTGTCATGCTGAGTTTTCAGGAATTAGACCTGGGAGAAGTTGTACTGAGGGACGTGGTTTAGTGAGAACTCTTGGTGATGGGTGGATGGTTGGACTGGGCGATCCCATGGGTCTTTTCCAGTCCTGGTGATTCTGTGATTCCGTGATTCTGTGCTGGGGCAACAGGAGAAGCCAATGGGGAAAATCAAGGGAAATACCTAAAAGGAATTAAGGAGTTATCCTTTAAGGAAGTGAGAAGACCAGCTACCCAGCTGAAGAGCTTCTACAGCAGTGCACACAGCTTGGGAAACAAACTGGAGGAGCTGGAAGCTACTGTGCTCCTGTAAAACCACAATATAGTTGCTGTCACCAAAACCTGGTGGGATGATTATCTTGACTGGAGTGAACAGTGAAGCAGGAAACAGATGCTCTACTGGAATTCGGAAGAAAGGGGGGCTAGGAGGGGGGTAGTTAAAGGTAGTTTACAGAAACAAGGAAGGGAAACTTAAAGGTAACAAGTAAAAGAAACGGGGGGCCTGGGAGAGCAGGGAGGATGCAGATAAGGAGTGAGACCTCACTGGACGACATCAGGCAAGGAGGAGAATAGATACTGTAAATACCAGAAGAGGAGTTGCATCCCCCAGATAAGAACAAGAGGGGGTCTGTGAAGGCTTTATGATCGTTAATGGCTTTACGATCTCTCGCCTCCAACTGAAGCAGTAGTTAGACCAATTACCAAGTGACACCAAGGTGGTAGCGTGGTAAAATGGCGATTTATTAAAGCACACACGACCTTATATAACCTACGTCCACTTCGTCTACGCCTACTGTATTACACGTAGCAAGATTCTTCCAGAATATGGGGAAGGGCCTGTCACGTCACAGCCCGATAACATCCCCGTATTTCGCCTAATACAACATTTCCCCCTCCCCATGCTTAAAAGGCTTAACCCGTTACAATACGCAACAATATCTCTCCATCTTCCTCTTCACCTTCTTTGCCTTCTTCTGATTCTTCCTTAGCACCTTCCTCCTCTTCTTCAGCCTCTTCACCTCCTGCTTCTCGTGCAACGACTTACTATGATCACTCAAGTTAAAACAACACATCCCATCAAAGTCTTTACAACCATGACCCTGTGCGAGAAGCAAGAAATCAATTGCTGCTCTGTTTTGAAGCATAGCATGTCTAATACTGTCAGTGTCTTCAAGTAGCTCACTCAGCAGTGTGGAAGTCATGTTAGCCTGTTTCACAGACCTTGTTTCACAAGGATTACAGTGTCATTCCCTAAATCTCTGCGTGTGATGTTAATAGCTGTTAGTGCACAGAATTCTCTGCATGGATCTTGTATGGGATTATATGATCTTACGTATCCCTGAAACTCAGAGGAGTTCCCCCATATAGGAATCCCAATTAAACATGTTTGAAATGGCGAGGTGGTTGATTGCAGGCTAAGACAGAAATCCGTTCTGCCTGTTTGTTTCGCCCAAGTAACCCACAGATTCCCAGGTTGTTGGATCAAGTGAACACCCCCCACCGGCGACCAACATAAAGACAAAAGACATAGCAGCATCAAAATGGTGTCTCTCGTTGGCAGCAGGGGTTGTTTCTCTGGGTCCTTTGGGTTCTTGAGTCTCAAGAATTTCTTCGGTATCCAGATGAAAGATCTTCTTCTGCGCTCCACCAGTTCAGGATTCCTTGGGCGGCCGATCAAGAGGTCCTGGAAGAGGATACTCAGCTCTTGTTATTTCCCTGACATTTTCTTTTTCACCACCAACCTCTGGCTTAATTTTTCTCGATGGCACCCAACGTATGTCTCCTGTGCCTTTGCATTTTACTGCTGCGTACCCCCTTCCCCAGACTAGTATGGACCATCCCGACTCCCAGGACCCATTATCCACCTTGATCTTTACTGGCGGGCCTTCTTCAATGATTCTTGGCCGCCAATGTTTCTGGGTGGGGGTCCTGGAATTTTCTCCTCGCTCAAAGTGATTTAGTGCATACAGTGCGCGGGCCAAGATTTCCCCTTGTTGTGATACTGGGATCTTTCCCGAATAGCCTTCCCCCTCCCCAAGGACACAAATCTTTTCTTTGAGGAGGCGGTTAGCCCTTTCGACGATAGCTTGGCCCTGCGAATTTCCCGGAATGCCTGTGGTGTGTGTGATATTCCAGCGAGCTAACCAATCTTTGGACGAACGCGAAATAAAGCAAGAACCATTGTCTGTTTTTATGTGGCGCGGCATTCCCAAAACTGCTATAGCCGTGGCCCAATGGTGTTGTGCTGCTGTAGAACTGACACGACCATGTTGTGTGGCTACAATGACGGTAGAGGACGTGTCAATAGTCACAGCCAGCCACTGTCGTGGGGCCATCCGTGGTTCCATTGTGAAGTCTGTTTGCCAGACGTCTAATGGAGCGAGACCACGAGGATTAACCCCCGCTCCTAAAGCTGGCGCAGAATTACAGTGAGGGCAGGTTTGCACTACCTCCCTAGCGACTGTAATCGGGATAGAACAGGCTCGAGCCAGTGCCTTGGCCCCTATGTGAAGTGCTGAATGAAGATCACGAGCTTCCTGCAAAGTGCACACCTGGTTCCCTGCTATCCGATCAGCCATGTCGTTTCCTGCTGTAAAGAAACCTGGCACCTCAGAGTGGCTACGAACATGAAGGATGGCAACGGGTGCAACCCTGATAGCTAAAGCATCCTCTAACAGGGCTGCAGCTGCTGTACTCGGTTGCCCTTCCTTTCCCATCCGTAGCAGCATTTTTGCCACGAACACAGAATCCGTGACAGCATTGCAAGGCTTCGTGGGCCAAAGATGTAGTGCCACTGCCATAGCCCTAGCCTCGAGCATCTGAACACTTGCTGTCTTGTCTGTTATCATCTTGTAACTCCAGCCACCCTCAACTGTTTGCCACACAGCCACCCCCTGGCCCGTTGATGACGAAGCATCAGTGAAGACTGTAGGACCGTTCACAGGGGTGTCCAGGACCCTGTGTCGCAATGATATCTGGAGGGGTTTTGCCAGTTCAAAAATTGGCAGTGAGTCTGAATAGCAAAACTTTCCGCTGAAGTCATAAACAGTCAATGACACCTCATCTGGCAGAGGTTGCACATTTCGAAAAGCTCCTGGTAAATAGATGACTTCCAAGTCCTTCCCGAAAGCTCTGATCGCAGTGAGGCGAGCCTTTCGCAGCAAATATGACAGCTGTTCTAGCCATGTGGTAAATGCTCTCACCGGCTGAGCAGAAAATAACCATGACAGTGGGCGTGGCCGAGAGTTCAAAGCATGCCCAATCACTGCAGCTGAACCATGCTGGCACCTAGTGACCGCAGCCTCCAACGGGCGATCAGGTTCCCACCTGGCAAGGGCATTGGTGGAGCAGGCTGACAGTATCTCCTGCCAGGCTGACTCCATCTCTGGATTCCAATGCCTCTCCTCTTGTGGGACTGATCCCTTCAGTTGATCATAGAAAGGTTTCATGAGGCGCGGAGGGATGCCAATGGCATTCCTCACCCATTGCAGTGCCCCCACCAACTTCTGCACATCCCATAAGTTTGTAATTTGAGGCTTAATCTCCAGCCCCTCCGGGATTACTGTGGAAGATCCAAATTTATAGCCCAGGAATTCAATCCCTGGTTCTCTCTGGATCTTTTCCTGAGAGATCACAAACCCTGCAGAGATGAGGGTGCGGACGATCTGCCCCTCCAACGTTTTCAACTGAGCATCATCAGGTGCAACAAGCAGCAAATCATCCATGTAATGGGCGATTTGGCATCCTGGCAGTGCCTTTCTCACTGGTTCTATGACTCTGCTCACCACAAGTTGACAGATCGTAGGTGAACAGACCATACCTTGCGGAAGAACCTTCCACTGGTACCTCTGAGCTGGCTCTCGATTATTTACAACCGGAACTGTGAATGCAAAGGCTTCCCTATCCTGTTTAGCCAATGGGATAGAGAAGAAACAATCCTTTAGATCAATGACCATCAGAGGCCATCCCTGTGGGACTGCTGACAACAAAGGTCCCCCTTGCTGGACAGGACCAAAGGGGATGATCTGTGAATTGACTGCTCGGAGATCGTGGAGCAGCCGAAACAATCCAGAGGCCTTCTGAATGACAAAGATGGGCGTGTTCCAATTGCTAAGCGATGACTCTATATGGCCTAGTGCAAGTTCTCTGGAAACAAGCTGTATGAGCGCTGCCAATTTTTTAGCAGGAATGGGCCACTGATCCACCCAAACAGGAGATGTATCCTGTTTCCAACGCAGCGGAATCGCATGCTGCAGCGCCAAGTGGTGGACAGTGGCCCTTAGGATAAATTTGTCAGCCGTAACCCAATGAGAAGAAGAAGATCTCTGCCTAGCAGAGATCCCCTGATCGGAGCTATATTGGGGGTGATGAAAACAGTTTTTTCTATTGAGCCATCTCGATTGATGATTGAAATTCCCACTTCCGCATCCGACACAGAGGTGGTCATTTCACCCCCCACCCCTATCAGGACCTTTGATGTTGCAACCTTTGGCCACTGGAATGGCCAATCGCGCTCTGCAATAACAGTAACATCTGCACCAGAGTCCAACAAAGCTGTAAGGTACACCGTCCTAGGACCTAGTGTAGGCACTCCAGGGTCCAACGTCATCATGACCCTCACCAATGGCCTATCACCTAGATCCATGGTCAGCGCCACCGTGTGGTCAACACGCTTGGCCCATTTTAATGAAGCGGGAAGGGGCCCTGGGCCGCTGGCACCCTCCCGTTCCAGTTTCCCTGCGGCAAAACCTCAAATTTTCGACAGTGACACGCAACATGTCCAACCCCATTGCACAACTGACAACGTTTTCCTTGCGGCTTGCTCTGCCCAGCTTTCTTGGGGCATTGTGCTTTAAAATGACCATGCTGCCCACACTTGAAACACGGACCTTTTCCCTTCTCATCCCCGGTGCGAGCTGCCATCATCACTGCAGATTTAATCGCAGAGCTGACTTCGGCAGCCATTCCCTGCACGGCAGTTGCCAAGCCATCATTATTGGAGGGAGTATTTTTCTGATGATCTAGCACATATTTGATAATCTCCCCTGGGGTGTTCAAAGTTCCAGGAGCTGCCCTAATTATCTGCTGAACGTCCGGGAGCGACTTTTGCTTGAGACAGTCTATCACAACCAAAGGCTGGACTCCCTTCGGGAGGTCAGACCCTTCAATGGCACGAATCAAGCGATTTGCAAAATCAGAAAATGACTCAGAAGGCTCCTGTTTGATGTCGGACCACGGGAGCACAGGCTCCGCAACTTTAGCCACTGTCAGCAGAGCCTGAAAGGCTGCCTTTGTAAGCGCAGCTAACTCCCCCTCTCTCAGCCCTCTTGCTTGATCCTCCGGGGACCCCACCATACCATCTGCTAGTCCCTGAAGGCGCAAGAGAGTAGTTCTTTCAACCCTAGCTCCACGGCCCTGACCTGTATGCGCATTAGCCGGATGATTGTTATTACGAGCTGCCTCAGCGACAACAGCCTGAAGCAATCTATTCCATTCATCATACCACAGCGTGTACTGCACGGGCTCAAGAATCACCCTCATGAGACTGACCACATCGTATGGCAGGAGACTCGAGGCCATGAGAGCCTCAATTGCTGACATAGTTACCGGAGAACGCAAGCCCTTGTTCTTAACTAACTCTGCAAGGCGAGTAATCGCCTTGGAATCCAGAGGGGTCCAAGCCGGACCATCCTGTTTCACTATTATCGGGAGGGCAAAAGCTGTTGTTTCCGGGTCGGCTGTCTGGAGGTCCTCCCTTGTCTGGGCCCAATCAGTGAAAGTGGGTGGGCTCCACGGTACGGGTGCCGTGGGGCCACATCCCCCTTGGGCGGCCCCCTGGGCGGCCCACGCAGGACCACATCCCCCTTGGGTGGCACCTTGGGCGGCTTGGCCAGCCCCTTGGGCGGGCCACATGAAATCATCACACCCACATTCACCTTCACTATCACATGGGTTGGCACAATCCCCCCCTTTCTGGGCATACGCACAGCAACAGGCGGGACCCGACAATGAAGAAGTACCACCCCTCCTTACACTTTTCCTTGGTGACACCACACCTCCCCCTTTCAGCTCTGGTGGGACCACACCTCCTCCTTTCAGCTCTGGTGGCACCACCATGCCTCCCCCCTTTCTCTCTCCCTTGTCCTTGTTCTTATCAGGTACAGTAGCAACATCGCATTCCTCGAGGGGCTTCCCTCCCCCTTCATCCCTGTAGGCGTCCAATGAAGGATACGAGGAGTCAGGATAGGGGGGCGGAGGCGGGGTGTCCTCCTGTTCAGGGCTGCCTTCTGGAATGTCTGTCTTAGGCGAAGGAACAGATGTGTTCGGGGGAGCCGGCGCCATCTTGCCTTGCACTGAATCTGTAAGAGAGTCAAGACTCCCCCCCCGGCCTCCCCCCGTCTCCAAACCCAGAATGTCTCTAGCACGTTGGTTTGCTAGCTTCTCCTCCCGTGCTGCTTTCAGCGCCTCCAAGATAAGTCCCCATACTTTGAATTCTGATACTTTTCGAGTGGCCAGCGACCTTTGAGATAGTGCGGCCGTAATTCCATCCCATCTGCCAGGATTGTATAAATCAGACGGGTTTGTTAAAAGCCCTTCCTTTTCCAGCAGCGAAAGAACTGCTGTTACCTCCTTTTTGGAAGGAGCCTGTTTCCCACAGTGAAGTTTGCAAGCGTGAAGAATTACCTTGATAACGGCTTCCATGTCGCCCCGGCCGAACGTATTTCTCCTGGCCGCTCCCTGGCGCTTCCCCGAAGGTTCCTGGGGGTCCCCGAGATTCCGAGATTCCGGGATTCCGAGCTCGCTCTCCCACTTGTCGAAGAGTGATGGCCACTCCTCTTCGACCCTGGGCTTCCACTACTCCGCGACGAGAGGATTCGCTACCGCAGTGGGATCCTGCTGCCGTTTAGCAGACAACTACCTTGCTCCAAAAGTCCCTAATCACGCCTAATCGTGACGAATCACGTCGGGGTCACCATTTGAAGGCTTTATGATCGTTAATGGCTTTACGATCTCTCGCCTCCAACTGAAGCAGTAGTTAGACCAATTACCAAGTGACACCAAGGTGGTAGCGTGGTAAAATGGCGATTTATTAAAGCACACACGACCTTATATAACCTACGTCCACTTCGTCTACGCCTACTGTATTACACGTAGCAAGATTCTTCCAGAATATGGGGAAGGGCCTGTCACGTCACAGCCCGATAACATCCCCGTATTTCGCCCAGATAAGTTGGAGTTGCATCCCCCAGATAAGAACAAGAGGGGGTCTGCATGCTAAAGAACTATTGAATATGTATCAGAATTCCAAGAACTATTGACTATGTATTAGAATTCCAAGAAATCATTGACTCTGTATTAGATGTACCTATATCTGTGTCACGATTTTACAATTCGGGGTGCAAGTTTGGTGGAGCTATCCCCCTTACACCCGGCGCTGGAATAAACATACCTGCTTTATAACCCATCTCTGGATTATAGAGTTTTATTCCGCAAGTTAGGAGTGTGCCTATTGGTGGCTACAAGCTGTTCAGAAGGCACAGGTGAGGAAGGAAGGAGTGGGCATTGCTACCTACACAGGAAAGAACAGAATGTGAAGAGCTGTCCCTAAAGAAGTCATATGGGTGACAGTTAAGAGACCAAGGCAGGAAAGGGAGCCTTGTGAGCGGTGTCTACTATAGGCCACCTGATCAGTCAGAGCCTGTTGATAGGCTCAGGAAAGCCAAAACCCTGCTTGAATTGAACTCCACAAGGGATGCCATAAAGAACACGTAACTCTTCTACATGTACCTCAACCAGAAAAAGAAAATCCAGGAGGGCGTAACCCCCTTGTCAGTGACACACGCAGGCCTGTACAACAGACGAGGAGAAGGATGAGGAACTCAGCAACTTTTTTTGCCTCGCTCTTCTCTGATAACTGCTCACCACACAGCCCTCAAACTTTGGGTTTGGTAGGAGGGGGTTTCGGAATCTACATCCTCACTGTAAGCAAAGATGAGGTTCATGAGCACCTGAGGAATCTGAACATCCACAAGTCTATGAGTCCCAAGGAGATGCATCCCAGCCTCCTTGTCCTATAGCTTTCCAAATTGCATCTGCAGCCCGTTGTTATATTGTTGTAGTATATTCTGGCTACAGTATTGCCAGCTGTAGCAAACAATCCATTGGCTTTGAACGATGCCATCAGCCAGCAGACCCTTGCAGCACAATGCTTAACCTCTCTCTTAGTGAGGATATGCAGGAGGGGTCCGCTAATTGCCTGTTCTTCAGCAAATGTGCTCTACCCCATCCTGCCCTCGGTTGTGTTCACCACTCCAATGACCAGCGATTTCTTTATCCCAGGTCAGTCCAGCTGACCCGCTCCTGCTGAGGTCTCTCTCTGCGTCGCTGTGCTGGTCCCGATATCACATTGGTGTCACTGTTTACTGGGAGAAACGGACTCAGCCACTCCAGGATTGAATAGCAGAGACACTTTATTGGAAAAAGAGTAATTCTCATAACCATAATTCCTCTGATTGGTTGCAGCAATAAAGCTGTAAAGCCCTTCTACCACTGATTGCTTAGCATAAAGTGAGCATGTGGTGTTCGAGCACACAAGCTTTCTCTCATTAACTGGCTACAGGCAGTTTCTTTTCTGGTCATGCTTCACAACTTCCGTGTGTTGTGCTTCCACAGCTGATACTTCCCCAAGCCGAGAGCAGTCCTGGTAACAGGATGGCAGCCAGCACGAGGTGAGTGCAGGCATGGGGTGGGCACGAGGAGGCAGAGAACCCATGCTCAGGCTCCGCCCCGCAGCGTGTCACAATTCCGAGGGCGGGTGGGCAGCATTGTGGTGTCAGCGTGCTCAAGCTGTGAGTTCAGAGAGGTGACCCGCCTCTGCCATTGCGGTCGTGACCAGCGTTTAGCGATGGTTGACAGCAGCTCTCTCGTTGTCCTTATAACCCTTGCCCTTCTCTACGGCCTCATGTTTCTTGTGGCCGGAGTTATCCTGCTCACTGTAGCCCGAAACCTGCAGGTAGGGGATATTTTGAGGGTGGGGATGACTTGCATCTGGGGGATTTGGGGCTGGGGGAGTCGGGAGCAGTTTTTCGAGACCACCCAGGAGCATGACTCAGGAGCCATGTCCGTGTGTCCGCAGGCCGGCAGACGACGCTTGCGGTTGAGGAAATGGTGGCAGCGAGCAGCAGCACTGAAGCCAGGTAGGTCCTGTGAGGGCCAGCCCATGCCCCAGGCCTGCCCAGGAGCATCCATCTCCAGGCTGGGCTGAGCCTCTGGGAGCAGCTAAGCCCTGTTCATCGTTCACATGTATCAGCACCAATGTTCCTTCTAAATTTTAAGAGTTTAATTTAAAAAGGATGTGCCTGGCTCAGAGCATCTCTGGAGCTCCTGTTGCCCTGTGGCTCAGTGACCTTCCCTGTTTTACAGGTGCCAAGAAACACTGCAAGCCATGGAGCCGCTGCAGTAAGGCTGACCAGGAGCTCCAGCAGCTGCTGCTGTCGGAGCTGCCTGAGCTCAGGCCCTGGGCCCTGCTGGGCCCTGACTTCCTGCAGGCAGCCTGGAAGGATCTGGAGGAGCTGGTGGAGCGGAACAGCCTGCCATGTCACTGCTGCACTTCAGCTGAGATCCAAAGCTGCACTGGAAAAGGCAACATCGACTCCTTGAAAGTAGCCAGCAGAGCACAGGCAAAGCTGTTGCCAGTCTGCCCCACTGGATGCCTGTGGTGCGCTGATACCTACAGAGCCCTCACGGTCCATATGGCCCGGAAAAGCCTGGAAGTGCGCATGGCCGCCCTGCCCAAATTGCTCTTGATCTCCCATCAGCTGGCACGGGAAAGACAATGCAGCCATGTCCTGCCCAAGCCCATCAAGCCAGGGCAGACCCAGGCCAAGGGCAAATGCACTGCAGGCAGCGTTCTCAAGAAGAAACAGAAGAGTGACCGTGGTGTACCCAGCCCTGGAGATTTCCCCATACTGATGCCATGCGCCCCCTATATTCTGTTGCCCTGGGACGTGGGTCAAGCCAGGAAGACCATCCAGCAGAAGGCTCAGACTCACAGCCAGGGCCAGGCTCAGGCACAGCAGCATCCCCAGAAGCAGTGCTGCCCCCAGGAGTCGGCAGAGATTGCTTTGCCTCCGAGCCACGCAGCAGACAAGGAGCAAGAGCATCCCACAGCTACCGTAGCGCTTCCTGGCTCAGACAACACATCAAAGATAAAGGATGCCAGCTGTCAGACAGACTGTGCAGGCTTTTGCGTGACTGACATCAAATCCAGGAGCCAGTGCGTCAGCAAAGCGCATGCTGTCATCTCAAAGCTGCAGCTCGGTCCGAAGACCTTTGGGAAGCTCTCCATGCACGTGGCCAGAAAATGCCTGGAGATAAAGCTTCGCTGCTTACCTGAGTTAGTGCGGAAGTCCATGTGGCGGCAGCGTTGGATGTCCCGCACCCGCCCAGCTGGCACCATGGCATCAAAATCCCAGCTGGTTAACGGATACTTCCCCATCCGTCGGTCTCGATTCCTGAATGAGAAGCGCGAGACCCTGGAGCTGCACATCCGCTCCCTGAAGTTGAAGCGCTGTGAGAACCTCCTTATCTCAGCCAGTCCATCGAAGCCTGCAGTGTCCCAGGAGGAAGAATCTACCAGCTCGTATGTGTCTGCAACATCCGTGGCATCTTGGGCTGAGGTAGGCCCCAAAGGACAAAAGCAGCGGGCCCAGTCGAAGAAGTCCCCTAGCAGAGGCAAAAGCAAGCGGAACGCCGAAGTGAAAGGCCCTGGCTTTCCAACTGCCAGACTAGTGTTCCGATACTGCCCTGCACTGTGGCCCGAGCAAATAGTACCTTGGTTTTAGGGAAGGCGTGCGTGACGAATGAAAAGCCACAGGACATTGCTTCTAAGCTCATTCACCTTAGCGACAAGTCGAAGGAGGACAATGCACCTTCTGCAAAAAAGACGTTTTTTTTTTCTTTTCTAGATAAATAAGTGTGTCTCTTTATCTATTTCTAAATATGTATTTTTTTATCTATAAATAAATTTTTCTATTTTTCTAAAGTAAGTGCCTAAGAGCTTTCTCTACGGGGGCCCTCCTGGGGATTGAGGGGGGAGATGGGCTCAGGATGGAAGCTGTGCTGTTGCACAGGAGGACGTGCAGATGAGGATTGTAAAAAGTTTGTAAATGTTCGTTCGTTGTGTTGGTTGTAGAAAGTTTGTGAATGTTTGGGAAGGTGGATGTTGCTGAGGGGCGCTGTGCGGGAGCGGGGTCGAGCGGGCTGCCGGGTTTTGTAAGCGCCCCTGCGGCTCCTGCTTGCGCCGCTCCTGTTGACGCCGCTTCCCCCCCTCCCCCCGCCCCGGACTGGTCTAATTCATGACAAGGAGAAGCCCCGGCAAGTTGGCTGGAGCTTCTCCTCCCCTGTGGCCGTGCCCTGGGTGCAGCTTGGGGCTTTGTTGACCCATCTGGAGGCACAGCACCAAGTCCTGACACCGCATGGGACTGCAGGCTCCCACAGCACCAGGAACAGGCCGTCTGCTCCTTCTGCAGGCTGGGACATTGACGTGCTGCATGGTAAGTCCTTTGGTCACCTTGGCCTGTGATCCAGGAGTCATCCCAGCCTAGTCTGTGGGGATGGGGATGGGGAAAGCAGCATGAAGCTGGTATAACAGAATCACAGAATCACAGAATGACCCGGGTTGGAAGGGACCTCTAGGATCATGTAGTTCCAGCCCCCCTGCCTAGCAGGGCCACCAAACATACACATTTACTAGATCAGGTTGCCCAGGGGCCCATCCAACCTGGTCTTGAACACCTCCAAGGACGGGGCATCCACAACCTCCCTGGGCAGCCTGTTCCAGGGCCTAACCACTCTCCTACTGAAGAACTTCCCCCTAACATCCAACCTAAATCTTCCCTCTTTTAACTTAAAACCATTTCCCCGTGTCCTGCTATTGTCAGCCCTTTAGAAGCGTTTACTCCCCTCCCGGGAGTAAGTTCTCTTCAGGTATTGAAAGGCTGCAATGAGGTCACCCCGCAACCTTCTCTTCTCCAGGCTGAACAAACCCAACTCCCTCAGCCTGTCCTCATAGGGGAGGTGCTCCATCCCCCTGATCATCTTCACGGCCCTCCTCTGGACCTTTTCCAAAATCTCCATGTCTTTTTTTGTACTGTGGGCTCCACACCTGGACACAGTACTCCGGATGGGGGCTCACAAGAGCCGAGTAGAGAGGGACAATCACCTCCCTATCCCTGCTGACCACCCCTCCCCTGATGGAGCCCAGGATTCCATTTTCTTTCCGGACTGCCAGAGTGCACTGCTGGCTCATATTGAGTCTTCCGTCCATCAGGACCCCCAGGTCCTTCTCTGCCTAGCTGCTTTCTGTGTCCACTCCTCCCAGCCTGTACAGGTGCCTGGGGTTCTTCCGGCCCAAGTGCAAAACCTTGCACTTTGCTGTGTTGAACCTCATTGGGTTCACCCGAGCCCAGCTTTCCAGCCTGTCGAGGTTCCTCTGGATGGCATCCCTTCCTTCTACCGTATCGACCGCACCACTCAGCTTGGTGTTGTTAGCAAACTTGCTGAGGGTGCACTCAATTCCCTCATCAATGTCATTAATAAAGACACCGGTCTTTAAGACAGGTTAAAGAGCACCGGTCCCAAGACAGACCCTTGAGGGACACCGCTCGTTACCGGCCTCCACCTAGACTTAGAGCCATTGACCACCAACCTCTGTCTGCGGTTTTTCAACCAATTGCTTATCCATTGAGTTGTCTACCCATCAAACCCACTTTCCTCCAATTTGGAGATAAGGATGTGGTGGGGGACCATGTCAAAGGCCTTGCTCAGGTCCAGGTAAATGACATCAGTCGCCTTCCCTTCGTCCACCAACGCTGTCACTCCATCATAGAAGGCCACAAGATTAGTTAAGCATGACCTTCCCCTGGTGAAGCCGTGCTGGCTGTCTCGGATCACATGCTCATTCTTTATGTGATCGAGCACGTTGTCCAGGAGGATCTGTTCCAAAATCTTCCCAGGCGCGGAGGTGAGACTCACCGGCCTGTAGTTTCCCGGGTCCTCCCTGCTCCCCTTCTTGTATATGGGAGTGACGTGACCCTTCCTCCAATTGTCCGGGACCTCACCTGACAGCCATGACTTCTCAAATATGATGGAGAGCAGCTCGGCAACCACCTCAGCCAGCTCCTTCAGGACCCTGGGATGCACGCCATCTGGCCCCATAGACTTGTACTCATTCAGTCTAAGGAGGCACTCTAGGAGTTGCTCCTCCCTTACAGTGGGGAGGGATTTACCTCCTTGGTCCTCACATAGAGGTTTGGGGATGCAGGGCTTAGGGACGTGAACAAGACTAGAATCCTGGCCACTAGTGAAGACCGAGGTGAAGAACTCATTCAGCACCTCAGCTTTCTCTTCATCTGTTGAAGCCAGTTCTCCTTTTAAATTTACCAAAGTAGGTACGCCCGTTTTGGCCTGTCTCTTCTGGCCAATGTACCTGTAGAAGGTTTTCTTATTGTTTTTCACGTCCCTTGCCAAGTTCAGATCTGCCTGCGCCTTGGCTTCCCTGGTCCCATGTCTGCAGGTCCGGACGGCATCCCTGTATTCTTCCCAGGTGACACAGCCTTTTTTCCAGAGCTTGTACAACCCGTTCTTCACCCTCAGTTCTCTCAGCAGGTCCTTGCTGAGCCATGCCGGTTTCCTACCTTGCCTGCCCACTTTCTTATTCAGGGGAATGGAGACCTCTTGTGCTTCCAGGAGGGCATCCTTGAAGAGCAGCCAGCTCTCCTCAACATCCTTGTCTTTGAGAGCAGCGCACCAGGGGATCTTGGCCAGCAATCCATTGAGTAGCTCAAAGTCTGCTCTTCTAAAGTTCAGCGTTCTGGTCCTGCTCTTTGCAAGGCCCACATTGCTTAAGATCACAAACTCAACCAGGGCATGGTCGCTGGAGCCCAGGCAGCCTCC
This sequence comes from Coturnix japonica, assembly GCF_054131305.1. Lineage (NCBI taxonomy): Eukaryota > Metazoa > Chordata > Aves > Galliformes > Phasianidae > Coturnix > Coturnix japonica. The sequence continues at coordinate 49,443,465 of NC_140702.1, forward strand.
AACCTTGACGCCTTTGATGATCTCCTCGGCGTTGGTGAGCAGCAGGTCCAGCAACGCTTCACCTCTGGTCGGTCTGTCCAATACCTGAACCAGAAAGCTATCATCAATGGATTCCAAGAGCCTTCTGGAGCTCTTGCAGCTCGCCATGTGGTTTTCCCAACAGATGTCCGGATGGTTGAAGTCCCCCACCAGGACAAGAGCCCGTGAGCCAGACGCCTCATGCATCTGGAGCAAGAAAGCCTCATCAACAGCCTCCCCTTGATCAGGCGGCCTGTAGTATACCCCTAATACCAGCTGACCTTTATTAGTCCCATCTCTAACCCTAACCCACAGGCTCTCAACCTGTTCTTGACTGCTTCTCATAGGGAGCTCCTCACAGTTTATCCAATCTCTGACATAGAGAGCAACTCCCCCACCCTTCCTATCTCTCCTAAAGAGTCTATAGCCCTCGATGGCAGTATCCCAGTTGTGGGAGTCATCCCACCATGTTTCTGTGATAGCAACAATGTCACAACTTTTCGAGTGCATCACAGTTTCCAGTTCCCCCTGCTTGTTACTCAGGCTGCGTGCATTAGTATAAAGGCACTTCAGCCGGCCTATCTGTCTCACCACCTTTATAAGGGATTCAGGATTCACTAGAGCAGCAGCATCCCCAGCATCCCCCTGCCCTACTCCCTCCCTTTGCACTCTGCCGTCATTGCCCACGGGGTTTGGTACAATCCCTCGAATGACCCGTTCAACCCCAGTAGCCCTTATTTTGCCCCCTACCCCCTTCGTTCCTAGTTTAAAGACCTGTCAATGAGTCCTGCTAATTCTTCAGCTAATATCCTCTTACCCCTCAGGGACAGGCTGCTTGCATCAGCAGCCATCATGCCAGGTGCAGTGTAGATTGCCCCGTGGTCAAAATAGCCAAAGTTCTTGCGTCTGCACCAGCTCTTAAGCCATCTATTTAAGAGTTGGGTTTTTTGGATCCTCCCTGTACCTTTCCCTGACACCACGGGCGTAGAAGAAAAGACCACCTGCACCCCAGCACCTTCAAGTATTCGCCCCATTCCCCTGAAGTCTTTCTTGATAGACCTCAGGCTTTCCTTGCCAACTTCCTCACCGCCAGCCTGAATTATTAAAAGTGGGTAGTAACCTGAAGGCCGAATCAACCCAGGAATTATCTTTGAAATGTCCCTGACCCGTGCCCCAGGAAGGCAGCACACCTCTCTGCACGTAGGGTCGGGCCGGCATATAGGGCCCTCTGTTCCATGTAGAAGGGAGTCCCCTATGACAATCACCCTTCTGTCCTTATGGGTAGAAGCAGTCTTGAGGCTTGGGGGCGACCACTTTGCCTGAGGCAACCTCATGGGTGCACCTGGCTCCACACTCTCACTAGTCCCCCCCTCAAATTCCAGGGCCTCAAACCTGTTTCACAGAGGCACCTGGGGAGCCGGGGATGGTCGGGGTGGGGATGCCCCCTCTGCCGAGCAAGCACCCGTTTCCACTCCTCCTCACTTCTCAAATTGCTGCTAGGGGGAAGAGAGGACAGGGGGCTCGCTGCAGTGCTGTCAGCTGGCTGGTTCCCATTTACCACCTGTTTGTGAGGAGGCAGGGGCTGACATGCTCCATTAGGAGCCTCGGCTGTATGCTGAGAACCTGAGGCTGAGAGGGACTGACACCACCAGTCAGTCTCCCTCTCACACTCTTTTATAGTCCTCAGCCTCTCCACTTCCTCCTTCAGGTCAACTAGGAGGCTGAGCAAGTAGTTAACCTGGTCGCAGCAAACACAGTCACTGCCTCCCTCACCCAGCACTGCAAGGGCCACGCTCTGGCACTCGGTACAGCCAGAGACCTGCACACCAGCATCTCGGGTTGGGGGCTCAGTCTGAGTCTCCTCAGACTTTTTGGCAGCAGCCTTCCTATCAGGCACGTGCAGGACCTCAGTCTGGGTCTCTGCAGTCTTCTTGGTTGCTGCCTCCCGCTTCTGGGAGCTTGGGACCCTTGTCTGGGCCTCCTCAGTATTTCTGGCAGCAGCCTTCCACCGGGGAGCAACCATGTCGAAGCAGAATAGTTACCAGAACTGACACAGGAAGTAACGAGATGCAAGAACCCTGACCCCTCCTGTCCGTCTCTGGTGGACAGCGACAAGTGCCCGTTTAAATCTCCCGCCGTTGCCAGGCAACGGCCACGCCACGTCAGTCCCGTCAGTCCGTCAGTCCTGTCAGTCCCGTCAGTCCTGTCAGACACGTAGCCGCTCCCGCGAGAGCTGCCGGGCTTCTCCTCAGGACGGGGGTTCCCTGCTTGAAGGAACCGCCCGAGATCCCCCTAGAACCACGCGGTCAGTGGCTGCTCATCGGTCCGGGACGGCTCCGAGTCAGGCGACTTCGGCGATCAAAAGATACACTAAAGATACAATTCCGAGAGCGGGTGGGCAGCATTGTGGTGTCTGCGTGCTCAAGCTGTGAGTTCAGAGAGGTGGCCCGCCTCTGCCATTGCGGTCGTGACCAGCGTTCAGCGACAGTTGACAGTTGACAGCAGCTCTCTCGTCCTTACGCCTGAGCTGCCTGAGCTCAGGCCTGTGCTGGGCCCTGACTTTTTGCAGGCAGCCTGGAAGGATCTGGAGGAGCTGGTGGAGCAGAACAGCCTGCCATGTCACTGCTGCACTTCAGCTGAGATCCAAAGCTGCACTGGAAAAGGCAACATCGACTCCTTGAAAGTAGCCAGCAGAGCACAGGCAAAGCTGTTGCCAGTCTGCCCCACTGGATGCCTGTGGTGCGCTGATACCTACAGAGCCCTCACGGTCCATATAGCCCGGAAAAGCCTGGAAGTGCGCATGGCCGCCCTGCCCAAATTGCTCTTGATCTCCCATCAGCTGGCACGGGAAAGACAATGCAGCCATGTCCTGCCCAAGCCCATCAAGCCAGGGCAGACCCAGGCCAAGGGCAAATGCACTGCAGGCAACGTTCTCAAGAAGAAATAGAAGAGTGACTGTGGTGTACCCAGCCCTGGAGCTTTCCCAATACTGGTGCCATGCCCCCCCTATATTCTGCTGCCCTGGAACGTGGGTCTAGCCAGGAAGACCATCCAGCATAAGGCTAGACTCACAGCCAGGGCCAGGCTCAGGCACAGGAGCATCCCCAGAAGCAGTGCTGCCCCCAGATTGCTTTGCCTGTGTGCAAACTTGTCTGCTGCGGAGATTGCTTTGCTCCTTGTCTGCTGCAGAGATTGCTTTGCCTCCGAGACACGCAGCAGACAAGGAGCAAGAACATTTGAGCAGCAGATACGTTGCAACGGGGAGCTGCGCTGGTCGAAGGTCAACCAGCTGAGGAGCGTGATCCTGGCGTTCCTGTGCCAGGTGGGGCCGGACAGGGACACCCAGATGCAGTGCATAGAGCACGCCCTGGTACCCATCACCAGCAGGTGCTGTCGGAGCTGCCGGGGCGCAGGCCTGTGATGGGCCCTGACTTCCTGCAGGCAGCCTCGAAGGATCTGGAGGAGCTGGTGGAGCGGGACAGCCTGTCATGTCACTGCTGCACTTCAGCTGAGGTCCAAAGCTGCACTGGACATCTGCAGTACCATAGCGCTTCCTGGCCCTGGCAACACCTGGAAGCTAAAGGATGCCAGCTGTCAGACAGACTGTGCAGGCTTTTGTGTGACTGACATCAAATCCAGGAGCCAGTGCGTCAGCAAAGCGCTTGCCGTCATCCCAAAGCTGCCGTTCGGTCTGAAGACTTTTGGGAAGCTCTCCATGCACATTGCCAGCTCGCCGCTCCTGTTTACGCCGCTTCGCCCCCCCCGCCCCGGATTGGACGGACTCCGGACTGGGAGCGGAGGCACCTGGCCGCGGGGAAAGGGGCGGCGGGAAACAACAGCCCCCAGCAACAAGAAAGAGTAAAGCCTGGTAACAGAGACGGCGCAGTCGCAGAAGCACGAGAGCCCGGCCACTCGGAAGAAATGACTATAAAAGCAAGTGGCCAGATGGTGGGGGGCTGTTGGCTCCCCGGGCCGGCCAGCGCTGTGGTGCTGCTTGATAGCTTACTCAAATTAAATAAATTATTTATGCTTTGGAAGCGGATTTGGTCTAATTCATGACAAGGATAAGCCCTGGCAAGTTGGCTGGAGCTTCTCCTCCCCTGTGGCCGTGCACCAGGAACAGGCCGTCAGCTCCTTCTGCAGGCTGGCACATTGAGGTGATGCAGGGCAAGTCCTTTGGTCACCTTGGCCTGTGATCCAGGAGTCATCCCAGCCTGATCTGTGTGGATGGGGATGGGGAAAGCAGCATGAAGCAGGGATAACCAAGGCTGCTGAATAGTGTCCGTTATCCTCCCAGCACAGGCAGCCACCAAAGAGCTCCCTTGCACTGGCCACACCGTGCATATGGAAAGAATAGGGTTCTTGCACTGCTGATGCAGCTTCTGGTCACTCCCACTTATCTCTTAGGCAGCCTGGAAGGCCAAGCATATCCTGGGCTGAATTAGAAAAGGGGTGGCCAGCAGGGGAAGGGAAGTGATTGTCTCCCTCCTGTGAGGCCCCATCTGCATCATTGCATCAATAGACAAGGGAAGAGTCACCCATGCCTATCTATCTTGACTTCTGTAAGGACATAGAGATTTTGGAAAGGGTCCAGAGGAGGGCCACAAAGATGATCAGGGGGATGGAGCACCTCCCCTATGAGGACAGGCTGAGGGAGTTGGGTTTGTTCAGCCTAGAGAAGAGAAGGTTGCGGGGTGACCTCATTGCAGCCTTTCAATACCTGAAGGGAACCTACACCCAGGAGGGGAGTAAACGCTTCTAAAGGGCTGACAATAGCAGGACATGGGGAAATGGTTTTAAGTTAAAAGAGGGAAGATTTAGGTTGGATGTTAGGGGGAAGTTCTTCAGTAGGAGAGTGGTTAGGCCCTGGAACAGGCTGCCCAGGGAGGTTGTGGATGCCCCGTCCTTGGAGGTGTTCAAGGCCAGGTTGGACGGGGACCTGGGCAACCTGATCTAGTAAATGTGTATGTTTGGTGGCCCTGCTAGGCAGGGGGGCTGGAACTACATGATCCTTGAGGTCTCTTCCAACCTGGGTTATTCTGTGATTCTGTGATTCTGTAAGGCCTTTGGCACAGTAATTCACAACATCCTTTTCTCCACATTGGGAAGATATAAATTTGATTGGTGAACTTTTCTACAAATGAAGAGTTGGATGTAGGATTGGGTCCAGAGAGAGCTGGTCAGTGGCTCAGTGTCTGGATGGAGTTTGGTGATGATTGGTGTCTGCCAGGGGTTGGTGCTGGGGCTGATTACCTTTAATATCTTCAGTAATGATACTGACAGTGGGGTTGAGTGCACCCTTAGCAAGCTTGTGGATGGCACCAAGCTGTGGGGTGCAGTTGACATTCCAGATGGACGGGATGCCATCTGGAGGGACCTAGACAGTGCTGAGCAATGGGCACAAGTAACTTTATGAGATTCTATAAATCCAAGTACAAGATGTTGCACCTGAGCAGAGGCAAACCCAATACCAATACCACCTGTGGGATGAAAGGATTCAGTGCAGCCCTGCCAAAAGACACCTGGCAATGTGCCCTTGTGTCATGGTTTTGTAATGTTGCTGTCAATATTCCACATCACAACATCATGTGCAGTATGGATCACTGAAAGGTTCATACTCCAGTTCCGTGGAATAAGCCCTGAAGTTTCCTGTTCATTGTGGGAGAGTCAGACCAGATGGCCATCAGAGGTCCCTTCCAACTCTGAGGTTTCTGTGATTCTATAATTCTGTGAAAGCTTAGCACCTTAGAAGACAAACATTAAAACTATTAGACAAGCCAGGTACTTGACCAGGAAATTAGAATTTGGAGCCTACTAAGTGAATTATCCTCAATGGGAAATTCTGCTATTGTCTCCAGAGAGAACAGACTTTTATTCCAGTCAGGCAGTTATCCCATCTGTTCCCTTCTCACAGGATTTCACTGTTTGTTTTTGTTAGTTTGTTTGTTTTAATGGTCAAATATTCTGTTATCAGAATACAGTAAATTAGTATTTGCTACCGTCTAGTGGTAGCATTTATTTTATTGCCTCTACATGCTTTGTTCTGCAATAACGTTCTTTTCTCCTCGGAAATTCCTAAGCTGATCTTGACTTCATGCTTCTTTGCAGTAGTAAAGGCAAGGAAGGAGAAGCCTGCGTACTTTTAGTGATGGATCTTTTTACATTCATGGTGATATTTTTCTCTTCCTTTCCGAATGTTTTCTTCTTTAAAATGAAGAGAATTTTGTCTTCAGCTTTTTGTTGAAGGATTTTACTGACACCACTGCGACATGGGATGACAACATCCAAGGTACGTTAGGAGCTAAACTTGTGCTTTCTGCCACCACCATCAGTGAAGGAAGGGTGAATTTAATGAGCTAAGTGAAAAGAACACTTCAGTATTTGAAGAACGTGAAAGCAGCATTTTCTCATTACAGCTGGACACATTTCCAAGACAAGAAAAATAAATAAATAAAGAGCTTCAACAAAAATAAAGAGCTTCAACAAACGAATAAATAAACAATCCCATTTAAATCCATGCAAGAAATTGCATGGATTTTATGTTGGGGTACTAAGTTGTTGTTGTAAGGATTTATGAGTGCATACAATTGTTCTGAGTAGATGGACTGTTCTAGAATAGCTGAGTTGGGCCTGTAGGTTAAGAGTTAGTGGGCGGGGGGTTTAGGTAGGTGTGTGTATAGGTTCTTTTGCGTGCATCGGGTTTTGCCTAGTGGGTGTACACGTCTGTGTGGGATTTAGGATGTTATATAAGGAGTGTGACGCAACAATAAATTGAGAGAAGACATCATGGCGTCCATGTTTGTATCTCTCCCCCAGACAGTTGAGGTCCTGGGATAAGTCAGGTTAGTTGGCGGATACGTCAATTTTACTTATACAACAAAAATGAAACTATTCAAAAATATGATTCCCAGGGATGCTGCAGATGGATGCTGGTGTATGAAATCCTCACTTCTGTTATAGACCACGCGTGCTGTGTTGCTCCTCTGTTTAGCTCTGTAGGTACCGGGAGCAATTTATGTGTTTTGAAGAACTGTCCAACCTGATAACTCATCTTTGCCACATTAAAAGATAGTTTTGTTGATGGCTGTTGAGTACACAAGCTCTGATAAGACAGTGCAATAAGGCAGCAGGAAAGAAAAAAAAAAAAGCTATGAATGTTAAACGTGGAAGGCTGCATTGTGCCCAAGTACCAGTGTGCAGGAAACATGGCCTGCAGCACTCCTGGGAAAGGGTGATGGAAGATAAAGAAGGCTGTGTCATAACATACCTTTGATGAAGAGAAAGCACTGGGAAAAACAGATGTGGCATCCCTGAAGTCATCACTCTTAAGCTTGTCTGAACCTTTTTTTCCTGCCCCTGCGTTGAGTACAGATACATGTTGGGCAGAGAAATGGCTTGAGAGCAGCCCTGAGGAGAGGGCTGTGGGGCTGTGGGTTGAGGTAAGATTCAATATGAGCTGGCAATGCGTGCTTGCAGCCCAGAAGGCCAACAGTAGCCTAGACTGCATGAAAAGAAGCGTGAGCAGGCTTTGAGCAAGCTGGTCTAGAGGGAGGTGTCCCCTCCAGCAGGAGGGCTCAGCAGGAGGATCAGCCTTGGGAGCAGTGGGCATCCTGCAGACGGCGCGGCTCTGGGAAGTCCCGCGCGTCCCTGCGCGCAGCGCGGCGCCGGCGGGGCTCCGCCGAACGGGGAAGGGGCGGCGCGACCCCGCGCCCTCCCAGGCACCCCCGCTGCGCCGCTGTCCCACCGCCCCCCGGGCCTCCGAGGGGCGAGCCGACCCGCCTCCGTCCCGCGGGGGCCGGCCGTCAGGGAGCCCGAGCCCGCGCCGCTGAGGCGGACGGAACCGCCTCTCTTCGCCCCGCCGTTGGCTCCGACCGGGAGCCTGTGTGAGGCCGCCGCTCCGCAGTGGAGCCGCGGCCGGGCGGGCGGCACCGGGCATCGCTATGGAGAGGAACCCCATCCCGGTGCTGACGGTGCAGACGACGCCCTACGAGGACCAGCGGCCGACGGGCGGCGGGGGGCTGCGGCGCCCCACGGGGCTCTTGGAGAGCCAGCGCAACTACCTGCCCAGCTTCGTGCAGAGCCTGCTCTCCTCCGTCGATCTCCGCGACCGCCAGGGCTGCACCATGGTGGTGGGCAGCGACGGCCGCTACTTGAGCAAGACGGCCATCGAGATCGTCGTCCAGATGGCCGCGGCCAACGGGGTAAGCTCTCCATGCACATGGCCAGAAAATGCCTGGAGATAAAGCAGCTGAGCCCTGTTCATGGTTCACATATATCAGCACCAATGTTCCTTTTAACCTTTAAGCGTTTTATTTAGAAAGGATGTTCCTGGCTCAGAGTCGTATGTGACTTGATATTCTGAGATTCATGGAATCTCAGAACTGTGGGGGTTGGAATGGACAACTGGGGATCATCAAGTCCAATCCTGCTAAAGCAGGTTCACGACAATAGTTTTGTTCTAGGTTCTATCATTTCACTCAAGAATCTTGGTTGTATTTCAAATAAATTTTTGCATTGCTATGGAATTTGTGGGAGAACTTTGTCTTAGAGACTGTCATTGAACCGTATTACTAGCAGCAGGAGGAGTAAGAACATATCTCTGACACGAGTAACAAGTGACTTAAGGTTGCAAGTCAGGTAATTTAATGACTGTTATTTAGAGACATAATCTTAGTTTTCATATCCTCAGATTTCTTGTCAGAGGTCCAGTTACTTGTTTTGTTGCTTCTGTACTGGAAGAGCTTTTTCAATTCACCAAAACAAGCAAAAAATAAGAATTTCTCTAGTCTAGTTTGGTGGACTTTTTTTAGCTACAGGTATGAGTTAATAAGGCAAACTAATCAGGTGACAAGTGCTGTGTTGCGATATGCTGAAAGTTCTGAAAATACTATAAACGATTTCAAATGTGATGATAGTTGTGTGGAAAGGAGTGCTTAAAGCAGCTAATGGTTTTACTCCATTTTAATGTTCTCCCTTTAGGTATTGTATCTGTTGTTTATGCAAAGCATGGATTGCAGGTAAGATACTGGATTTCCCACATGTTTTAGATAAACTGCTACCCAGAACAGCTGTTGCAATGATGTTCATTTTGGTTAATTTTTTTACAATTGCTTTAATTCTTACAACAAATAAGGATATATTTTGTTTACTGTGGCTCACTAGTATTGTGTTTTGAACAGGAACAAAGAACTGATAACCATGCAATTTTCAGCTTCTGACCAATGCAGCAGCATCTCTGCAAAGAGTTGTCAGGTTACTTGACATGTGATTCATGGAATCTCAGAACTGTGGGGGTTGGAATGGACAACTGGGGATCATCAAGTCCAATCCTGCTAAAGCAGGTTCACGACAATAGTTTTGTTCTAGGTTCTATCATTTCACTCAAGAATCTTGGTTGTATTTCAAATAAATTTTTGCATTGCTATGGAATTTGTGGGAGAATTTTGTCTTAGAGACTGTAATTGATCCGTATTACTAGCAGCAGGAGGAGTAAGAACATATCTCTGACACGAGTGTGGTAACAAGTGACTTAAGGTTGTAAGTCAGGTAATTGAATGACTGTAATGGCAGCTACGGGGAGGAGAGGTTAGAGGGTTGGACTACTACATACTGGATCGGATTAACAGATGATTTAGTTGCCTGGAAGTAGAATAAAATGTCAGGTAACAGAAGCATCTAAGTAAAGTGTACTGAAAGAACAGACCTACAGAACAGTGAGGATTGGTAAGTGCAGAAATAGTTTTTCATTTCTAGCTTTTTCATTTATAGTTGGCCATAAAAACAGTTCCTTACAATGTAGTAACTTAAGCGGTATGAATGAAAATCATACATTGTGTAAAATGATTTTGGCGTAGTTTAAATGCAAATTAATTTGAGCATTTTTTAAACATGCTTAATCCAATTGTTTTAATTATTGTCTAGCACGTGAGAGAGGAGAAGCCAGAAGGCCTTGTCAACGAAGCATCTCGGTATGGATATCAAAACCACTTTTTTAATCATAGTCAGTGACTGCACTGTGCGGAAGATCATTCAAAATTGATTCTTTTTCTTTTCTAAGGTTTTCCCCTCCCTTGCTTTTAAACAAAGGTAGAAAACAAAAATTACTCTGTACTTCATTTGATCATTCTGCTTAGATATGAATTTTCTAATAAGTAGGTTGATCTGAAAATAATGCCTCCTCTTTATTTCCATGGAAACTACAACAGATAGAGTACAAATAACAGGTTGAAAGAAGCTCAACTTTCAGCTACAAAAACAGTTTTCAGTATAGTCTCCTCACCATTAGCTATACATTTTTGCTAGCAGTGAAAAAGCCTCAGGATGCTGTGCTTGTAAACATTTCAGTGGCCATGGCTTGTCTTTCATGTCACTGGCTGCTGCTACTTTTGTCTCCTGAAATGCACAAGCCACAAGTAACCTCAAGAAGCTAATACTGTAGTCATTCCATGATGTTTTAGTTGGCTGATGGTTTGGTTAATGTTTGCCTTCCTGTACTAACAATCTAGTAATTTTACAGTGCTATGAGAGACATACTGCTTCTGCCTTACAAAAAACTGCTTGTTCAAGGTGTTCCTTTTTTCTTTTTCCAAATGCATAGGCAGGTTGCATTAGCTGATCTTGTAATCGTCAATAAAACGGATTTGGTGTCAAGGGAAGAATTGAATAAAGTCAGAACAACTGTCAGGTATGAAATTTCTGGTATAACCGTGACATTGTACATGCTCAAATGTTATTAGAAATTAGATCTCATGATTGTTCCAACAGATCGTGTAGTGAAAAAGAGCAGTGAGAAAGCAGTGAAAAAGAGTCTGCCCCTTTCTGGAGATGTTTCCAGTGCATTTATGTGCTTCCACAGTCTTATCAGCTTGCCTAAGTAAGATTTGATGTTACCTGCTCAGAAGTGTAGAATTATAGAATAGAATCAAAGAATGCTCTTAAGTTGGAAGGAACCTTCAAGGACCATTGACTCCAACCTCTGGCTCTACTCAGGACCACCCAAAATTCCAATTCTATGTCTGAGAGCTTTCTCCAAATGTTCCTTGAACTCTGGCTGCTTGGGGCTGTTCCATGGCTACCGCCCTCTGGTGAAGAACCTTTTCCTAATACCCAACCTGACCCTCTTCTGGTGCAACTCCACACTGTTTCCTTGGCTAAATTAGGCCTAAAAAATGCTTTATAATAGACCTTTGTCTTAAGTGCTCACATTCTTATACTATTGGGCAGCTGTTGCCATTTGTCTGAGTTAACTACGGGGGGCAATGTCTGCTAGTACATACATGTTTATTAGCAAATAGAAAGGGGTATGGAAGATATCTGAATAATTGTCATGGATGTAAAAGAACCAATGGGCTGAATTAAACCAGTGTTCAAAGGTGTGTTCCATCTTTCTCAGTACCCTGACAGACAAAATGGAATATTGAGAAATACTTTGCAACGTTATTTGTGGTTCAGACTCTTGAGAATTCTTAACCTTGCAGTTTGTACTGGGAGAAGAAAAATGCTATGTTCAGTAGTAATATTTTATTGTCAGAAGTTGTGAATTTTGACCTTGGTTCGGATATAAAATGTCACAAAAGCAAACTTTTTCTTGATGCCTCTTGGACTGTAAAACATTTAGTAACAGTGTGAGAGATGTCGTTATGTTTCTTGTATTGCTCTACATTGTTAAATTGTTCAATCGATATATTACAGTTGCGTTTGCACCTCATTTTGCTTTTTTCTATTTGTTTTAGGTCAATAAATGGACTTGTCGAAATTTTGGAGACACAAAGGTCGAGGTATTAGATTAACCTGTATTCCAACAAGTACCAAATCCTGTCCCCCTGACATTATTTTTACCAAGCTTTCATTATGATCTGTTGGCTGTGCGCATGCATACCTACCTGTACTGTGTTTTAATGTGTGCTTGTGTTCAAAGAGGTACAGAACGATTGTTCCCATCAGAGAATTAGATAACACTTAGGCATCCAATACAAATCACATCTTTCAGAAAACAGATTCTTGTGGGTTTTTTTTTTGTTTGTTTGGTTGTTTTTTATTTTTAGTATTAATTTATTTTTTAAGTGTATTCACTAAAATTCTCTTTTTATGCTCCCATATCACTGTACAGCTGAAAGCTGCTTTACTCCATGGTAGATAGCACTGACTGCTGACATCTGAAAATAGGGCTAGCTTCTGGTGCTTTGAATTGGAATAAGAGATCAGGAAAAAAAAACAACAAACATGAACAATTATTTATATGTTTAAAAATGAGTAATCGAAGCTTCAGTACACATAATTCTTACATGCAGTGAAAATACAAACCTTTCTTTCTCTCCCTATCTGTGCAGAGTTGATCTTTCCAATGTGCTGGACCTGCATGCTTTTGACAGTCTATCTGGAATCAGGTATGGCAATAAGTTCACTTTTATTAAAAGTAATGCTCATTGCATAGATACACGCATGAAGTAGGTACATTTACATTTAGGCAGAGTCTGCATCTGAATTTCTGTTCCATGTTCTAGTTCAGACACTTGATTACAATTCTCAGTAAGAGTAAGAAGTAATAGAAAGAGGATGTTTTTCCACTTGAGATACATGCAGCAAAAGATTGTAGGGTTTGTAAAATGAAATGAGATCCAAAGCACAAATGATTGTTTGGCGTTTTCCCCCCGTTTCCCTTGTTGAGGCTTTAAGTTGTCCATTAGTACTACTACTAATCAATAAGATCTCAGTGTTTTTTTCTGGTTCTCTTAAAACTCAGAGGATTTAATTTTTTTCTTGCTTTACATTGTGATGACCTGGAGACCTTAGTTTTCACAGGAAACTCTGAGTTCCACAACAACCTAAGCCTTGGAAATGTTGTTCAGCGTGTTCCTGGATCTGTTATGTCCTCTGGTTCTTTTATGACTAAGAGGCTCAGCTTTAAATTAGGAAGCACTGCACAGTGTGCAGTGGGAATTAGCTTTGGGAATGAGTTAAGTAGAAAGTGGTGTATAGTATTTCACTTCATTTTATACTGCACATTTTACTCTTAGAAGCAATGGCTTTGTTCATTTTTTACTTCCTAACATAGTTTCAAAAAGTGATGCCCAACAAATCATCCCACAGATGTCAGAAGTTACTTTTTTGTTTTATAAAGATGTAAGAGTGTAAAATGTATATAGAAGTCCATGGCAACTTACTCTATGATGGTTAAAAGTTAGTAGGTCGTACTCCTAGCCTTGTTGTGAAAATGGGTCTCCTAAGTCTTTCTTGTAAGACACTGACAGCTGAGTTAGAACAAAGCGTTTCTAACCATAACAGACTCTCTTGGCCCAAGGACAGCTTTAATCCAACCAGAAATGACCATCCAATAGGTCACTCCTTGCTTTATCACTCATAGGTCAGAATTTTTTTCCTAATCTAGAAAGGAAATCCGTAATTGTTCTGTACATTACTATAGTCAAATTAGAGAATTGACAGTGGAATTCCAGCAGTTAAGCTATGGCAGACTTCCTATCACAGATCATTTGAAAGATCAAACAAACATAATTAAACATAACTATTCTGAGATTAAAGCTGAATTAACAGTTGAAAATTACTTTGATAACAGCACTTTAGTTTTGGTCTGCAGTACTGAAGAGTTTGTGTAGGTCTTGTTTGAGATAATGACACTGCATCCATCCAGTGCAAATGCAACATCTGCTTGTTTACAGCTTGCAGAAAAAATTCGAGAGTATGAAGACAACAGATGCACATCTCGACAAGGTAATTACAGCAAGCACTGCTTCAGTCTCGCTGTTAGAAGATAGTTCAGGATAACTGCAACCATGGCATACTAATCATCTTATTTTTTCAGAAGGTTTCAGGTAGAGAATCGTATGTTTAAGATCTCTGGAATATTACACTGAATGCCATGTACTTTGATAGAGATAGATAGTAAATGTATATACTGAGTTCTGCTTTCAAATATGGCTTAAGAGTTCTCTTGTTGGAAACTGTGTTCTTGTACATGGAGAGCATTACTACAACAGACAAGTAATACTATTCTTTTCAATATTTGCCTTTATTGAGCAATTGAGATTTGAGAATTGAGCCCTATACTTACAACTGGTATTTATCCCGTAGGTCGAAATGATGTCAGTGTTTGTAGATACTGGGGAGTTGCTGTTCACAACTTTGCATTAATTAAGGTGTTAGAGAGACACATTCTGTGAGTGCTTCCCTTTGTTTTTACACAGAAAATCAACAGATCAACCTGTAACAGTGAATTAGGTTTTCCTATAAATTTGATTTAAATCCTATAACCGGACGTGTGCTAGAAGGTTAGGAATGTGAAATGCTTTGTTTTTCCAGATATGTAACCCAGCTTTCATTTATGTCAGGGTAGAATCTTCTCTCTTGCTCTGTGCAATAAAACAATCCTTGCATATTACAGTTTAAATTGCATTTTTATCTTGGTGATTGTGTTTTATTTAGAGAGAAAATACAGTATTTTGTCTGTTTTGTGGTTTTGATTTTTAATAAATAATTGAAGGGGAAAGGGTCTGGTCTGTCACTCCTTTAAAGTATAAGCAGTTCTGTGCTAAATGCTGCTTTTAAGCGTCTATCTTGTCTGTCTTGTGTGTCTTTCCATTTACAGGACATAGTGACAGTAACACTTGAAGTCCTAGGAAGTATTAAGGAAGAAAACCTTAATCTCTTTATACAGGTAAATATGAATACATCGCAGTCAAGTGCGAAATCACTGTGTCCTTTTGTAGAAAATCATCTTACGCTGTTCTGTTTGTGAAAACATTTTTCCTCTTTGTAGAATCTTCTGTGGGAAAAGAATGTGAAAGATAGGACTGGATGTACCATGGATGTCATAAGACTGAAGGTTTGCCTGAAACTTCCAACCTCTTTGTTTTGTGCTTTCCCTCTTTTTAAATGGAAAGAAACTGCAGTGTATTGTCAGCCACATACAGGTCAAAGAGCAGACAAAAGAGAGAACATCAGTTTGTCATTGATCCATGTAGAGACACTTAAATAGCTGCTGGCCAATGAGACCACTCAAGGTATCTGACAGAGAAGCAAACCACAGTACTACTTGCTGTGTAGTGAAAGGGGAGACTTGCAGTCCCAAACATGAGTGGGACAGGATTAATGATCAGGACATAAGTGAAAGGAGGTGATGTTGTTTTCCCCTCCTTTGCTCTGAAAGGTCTCATCCATTTCACCTAGATGGCTCCTTAGTTAGGGATGTAGTTACAGGTTTCTGTCCATGATTACAGTTATTGGCATAATAAACAGAAGTTTAATTGAGTGTAACAATGCAGCACAATGCTAGTTATGGTCCACCTAAAATTTTTTGATTACATCAGACTGCAGTTTTAAAGATGTGATTTACACATAAGTGTATTCATCCCCGTGTACGATTCATTGCATAGTTCTGAGGTGAACGTTGGTGATGCTTGAGGATATACTTTCGTTTTCCTTAAACCACAAAGCTAAGTAAATGATAAAAAAGTCGATTGTATGATTAGACAAGGTCTAAGGAAAACAATCAAATGTGCTGTGATTTGTTTCCTGAGAACATATGTGTGTCACAGGCAGCAACGTAATTATTTCTACTTCACTGGAAGAAAGGTTTATTTCTTGACAAGTAGAACAACAGCAGCATAAAGCCAGCAGT
The DNA here is from genome assembly GCF_054131305.1 of Coturnix japonica. NCBI lineage: Eukaryota > Metazoa > Chordata > Aves > Galliformes > Phasianidae > Coturnix > Coturnix japonica. The sequence continues at coordinate 49,459,117 of NC_140702.1, forward strand.
GCTGATGCACTTCAAGCTGTCTGTTGTACTCATTAGCTGTACTGCTGATTAGAAGAATGCTTCTGTTGTACTGAGCTTTGGGATCAAGGTAATATTTACATGATATTTTAGACAGTTTTCAAGTGATGAAAACTCTTTTAGTGCAACGTTTGGCATGTGAGTTAATGGACTTAGTTTTGAAAGTATTCCATTGTTAATTCCATTGCTAGTCATTTCATCACACAGATATTTGTTCTTTCTCTGCTATTCAGAGATTCTGTTTCAAGACAGTGTAAGTGTTAAGCATGAGAACTCAGTGGGAACAGACTCAGCATTTTTGCCTATTTTACATCATCTTGGACAGGTGATGAGACTTTCATAGAGACATATATCATACATACAATCAAAGTGGCATGGTAGGAGATGACATTTAAATTTGCACAGATATTCCAGGTAACCGTCCAAATGAGAAGCTGAAGGCAGAGTATAGCAAAGTATAATTGAGAAGCTGAAGGCAGAGTATAGCAAAGTATAATTATTAATTGTAAGAATGGTTGTTACAAGAGATGACTCTGTTGCATTGTTATTTTGATCAACCTCTGCATAGTTGTCCGAGGTTTTTCCTTGCTTTGTAATATTGTCTTCTTTTTTTTTTTTTTCTCCATAAGTATTTTGTTTTTAAAGGTTTGTTTATATACTCTAACAGTTATTTTTCTGGTAAGGGACTCGTATCTATTCAAGGCAAATCTCATCAAGTGATAGTCCAAGGTGTCCATCAGCTGTATGATCTGGAAGAGACTGCAATAGAATGGAAAGAAGATGAAAAAAGAACCAATAGACTCGTTTTAATTGGTATGAGTAACTTTGTGCCTTTTTCTGTAACTTTAAGGAGCTTTTTCTTTCAGCAGCAGTCAAGTTAACCTGTCCAGTGAGAAGCAGCCACCCCGTACTAGTCAGAGTAACTGCAGTTATGATGTTCTGAGTAACCTCCAGTCCATGCTCTGTCCATGAAAACCCCCTGCACTTTCTTTAAGCAGCTGAGAGCAGCTGTGCTGTCCTTTGTAGTTGAATAAAATAAAATACCAGGTATTCAGTAATTATGTAAGCATACTGGGGATTATTTTAAAAACAAATAATTGCTAATACGTTCGTGGGAATGCTTTGAGTATTTGATCACATAATCAATAACTGTGAAGATGATGAAGTCATTAAAGCATACACAGTCAGGTTCGTTTCTGAAAATCTTATAATGCTGAGTTGCGTATTTCTTGAAATCTGTTTTTGTAAATAAAATTAGTGTGGTTTCCTGCAGCTTAGTTTTGATAAAGTACTATTTTAACTCATTGGTAGAGTAAGTATCTTCTCTGGTGAGAAACCTTACAGGCTTCTGCTTGCAGGAATGGATTTTTGTAATACGCTCTACAATACAGTTAGCTAATCTTTTTTCTCTTTGCAGGTAGGAACCTGAATAAAGAGATCATCAAAGAAGTATTCATAGGAACTGTGACAGAGAAGCATGAAAACAGTTGACACTGGACTATAAACAGGATGAAGTCTTGTGCTTAAATCTGCAAGTTTTTATGATAAGAAGGACTGAATGACACACCATGTTGTAGTAGTTCCTTTTTCTGCTTCCAGTCTACTGGACAGTTAAACTCCTGAGCCCTGCTAAGAATCCCAGCTCACCTACTGTTGAAAGGTTGGCTCTTATGGTCTAGATTAAACACAAAAAGATTCTAGCATCTTGAATTAGGCTTAATTTATGCCAGTGAATTCATTTGGCTTTGCAGAAGTACCAATAGGCAGAAACTTGTTTCTTTTGTATGGGAAAAGAGGCCATAAATTACAGTATGTGAGTGTCATGGCTTAATAATTTTGTAATTTTGCTATCGGTATTCCACATCATAACATCTTATAAAGCACAAATAATTTTACTGAATATACAACTTACAGAAGAAGACTACATCTCCCAGAGAACATCACGGTCAGAGATAAGTCACGGGACCTGGACACTGTATTATCTGACTCCCAGGCTGGACTGACGTTTTTTGAGTTCTGTCGTTCAGGGGAGTGTGTGGGAGCCTTCAGCCGTTTTGCCTAGAGTTTTACAGTAGGCCTCTCGGTTTTGGGACTCATTCTCTCTCCTATTTTGCTTGATTCGTTAGCTTAATTTCAATTATATTATATTGTGCCTCTTGAACACTGCCAGAGGTTGGTTTATGCCAGTAATGTAATCACAATAAAAAGTATTTAGTATTGGCTATTAAACTTCCTTGCATAGCTTTCCGCTTGTTCTTTGATTTTTAAATGCATGCAACCATCCCCGGTAACAAATCTGTTGTATAAATGAAAGCAAGATGTGTAGCCAGTCCCCACACAGCAGCTGTCCAGCCCGGCCTCTCTTCTCAGTTCTGCTGTTTGTTTTTTTTCCACATGATTTCATACGTTATGGAATGTCGCTCTGGCCATTTTAGGTCAGTGGTTCTGGATCTGTCCCGTTCTAGCTCTTTGTGTCAGCAGCAGCCCCTTGCTGGCAGGACAGTCCGAGGTGCTGCTCAGCAACAGGTGACATACTGCTGTGCTACAACATTGTTTTTCTCCTTAAGCCAAAACAGCATCGTACCAGACACTGGAAAGAAAATCAGCTCTGTCCAGCTGAAACCAGGACACCAGCAGAGACGAACTGATTCATCGTGTCATAAGTATTAGGTAGCTTGAAGAAGCTTCCACAAACCAGGAACTAATGCAAGGTGAAAAGAACGACTTCATGATAGTGTTACTGTTAAGAATCAAAGAATCACAGAATATCCTGCACAGGAAGGGACTGACACCCTGCTTTACACACGAGCACCCCAGAATGGAAACCCTGGGGCTGAGAGCATAGTCCAGATCCCCTACCCTCCCCTCTTTGCTTTTTTTTTCGGTACATTAAATGGGCATGGGGGGAGGGGACAGCACCGGAGGGGAGGTACCTTCCACCCTACCACAGCCCACCGATGAGATTGGGACTTAATTTTTTTCTCCTTGTTGAAACTCTCTCGTTGTTGTTTAGTGTCACTGGGTTCATTAAACTGCCGTTCGGTCTCAGATCGTTCTTTTTTTTATATTTTTCCTTCCTAGATCCAATCGCAATCTCCCTTCCTTTCCCCTCTCTCCGAGCACACGTAGCCGGGCCAGGCCTGGCCGCCGCACCGTGCAGTTAGAGAGGGGAGGTACTTTTGTTACTTCTCTGCCCGGGTTTGTTCCCGCTGTCACGGAGTGAGCTCTAAAGAGAACTCTGTGACATCTACAAAGAGCAGCCTCTGCAAAACCAAAGTGCTTGAGCAGCGCTGTGTGCTGGGTATGTGCTTGGCATCTGTCGACGTGACAAATTTGCATGTTTTCCCCGGCAGGAAGCAGAGATGCTGTTCCAGAGGCAAATCACAGTGATCTGATGACCTCTGCACCCTCCCCAACATCTCCTACATGAAATCACCTTTCCAAAGCACCGTTTCCTCCACTGCTCTTTACTTACTGTTTTTTTACAGGTCTCCTTAAACCCCAGAATAAACACAGTACCTCTGGATCTTATCTCCTGTCATGCTGAGTTTTCAGGAATTAGACCTGGGAGAAGTTGTACTGAGGGACGTGGTTTAGTGAGAACTGTTGGTGATGGGTGGATGGTTGGACTGGGCGATCCCATGGGTCTTTTCCAGTCCTGGTGATTCTGTGATTCCGTGATTCTGTGCTGGAGCAACAGGAGAAGCCAACGGGGAAAATCAAGGGAAATACCTAAAAGGAATTAAGGAGTTATCCTTTAATAAAGTGAGAAGACCAGCTACCCAGCTGAAGTGCTTCTACAGCAGTGCACACAGCTTGGGAAACAAACTGGAGGAGCTGGAAGCTACTGTGCTCCTGTAAAACCACAATATAGTTGCTGTCACCAAAACCTGGTGGGATGATTATCTTGACTGGAGTGAACAGTGAAGCAGGAAACAGATGCTCTGCTGGAATTCGGAATAAAGGGGGGGTAAATGGGGGATAGTTAAAGGTAGTTTACAGAAACAAGGAAGGGAAACTTAAAGGTAGTTTATAGAAATAAGGAAACTTAAAGGTAACAAGTAAAAGAAACAAGGGGCCTGGGAGAGCAGGGAGGATGCAGATAAGGAGTGAGACCTCACTGGACGACATCAGGCAAGGAGGAGAATAGATATTGTAAATACCAGAAGAGGAGTTGCATCCCCCTGATAAGAACAAGAGGGGGTCTGCATGCTAAAGAACTATTGAATATGTATCAGAATTCCAAGAACTATTGACTATGTATTAGAATTCCAAGAAATCATTGACTCTGTATTAGATGTACCTATATCTGTGTCACGATTTTACAATTCGGGGTGCAAGTTTGGTGGAGCTATCCCCCTTGCACCCGGCGCTGGAATAAACATACCTGCTTTATAACCCATCTCTGGATTATAGAGTTTTATTCTGCAAGTTAGGAGTGTGCCTATTGGTGGCTACAAGCTGTTCAGAAGGCACAGGTGAGGAAGGAAGGAGTGGGCATTGCTACCTACACAGGAAAGAACAGAATGTGAAGAGCTGTCCCTAAAGAAGTCATATGGGTGACAGTTAAGAGACCAAGGCAGGAAAGGGAGCCTTGTGAGCGGTGTCTACTATAGGCCACCTGATCAGTCAGAGCCTGTTGACAGGCTCAGGAAAGCCAAAACCCTGCTTGAATTGAACTTCACAAGGGATGCCACAAAGAACACGTAACTCTTCTACATGTACCTCAACCAGAAAAAGAAAATCCAGGAGGGCGTATCCCCCTTGTCAGTGACACACGCAGGCCTGTACAACAGACGAGGAGAAGGATGAGGAACTCAGCAACTTTTTTTGCCTTGGTCTTCTCTGATAACTGCTCACCACACAGCCCTCAAACTTTGGATTTGGTAGGAGGGGGTTTCGGAATCTACATCCTCACTGTAAGCAAAGATCAGGTTCATGAGCACCTGAGGAATCTGAACATCCACAAGTCTATGGGTCCCAAGGAGAAGCATCCCAGCCTCCTTGTCCTATAGCTTTCCAAATTGCATCTGCAGCCCGTTGTTATATTGTTGTTATATTCTGGCTACAGCAGTGCCAGCTGTAGCCAGAAATCCATTGGCTTTGAACGATGCCATCAGCCAGCAGACCCTTGCAGCATAATGCTTAACCTCTCTCTTAGTGAGGATATGCAGGAGGGGTCCGCTAATTGCCTGTTCTTCAGCAAATGTGCTCTACCCCATCCTGCCCTCGGCTGTGTTCACCACTCCAATGACCAGCGATTTCTTTATCCCAGGTCAGTCCAGCTGACCCGCTCCTGCTGAGGTCTCTCTCTGCGTCGCTGTGCTGGTCCTGATATCACATCGGAGTCACTGTTTACTGGGAAACCTGCAGGTAGGGGATATTTTGAGGGTGGGGATGACTTGCATCTGGGGGATTTGGGGCTGGGGGAGTCAGGAGCAGTTTTTCGAGACCACCCAAGAGCATGACTGAGCCATGTCCGTGTGTCCGCAGGCTGGCAGACAGTGCTTGCGGTGGAGGAAATGGTGGCAGCGAGCAGCAGCACTGAAGCCAGGTAGGTCCTGTGAGGGCCAGCCCATGCCCCAGACCTGTCCAGGAGCATCCATCTCCAGGCTGGGCTGAGCCTCTGTGAGCAGCTGAGCCCTGTTCATGGTTCACATATATCACCACCAATGTTCCTTTTAAACTTTAATAGTTTTATTTAGAAAGGATGTGCCTGGCTCAGAGCATCTCTGGAGCTCCTGTTGCCCTGTGGCTCAGTGACCTTCCCTGTTTTACAGGTGCCAAGAAACACTGCAAGCCATGGAGGCGCTGCAGTAAGGCTGACCAGGAGCTCCAGCAGCTGCTGCTGTCGGAGCTACCTGAGCTCAGGCCTGTGCTGGGCCCTGACTTCCTGCAGGCAGCCTGGAAGGATCTGGAGGAGCTGGTGGAGCGGAACAGCCTGTCATGTCATTGCTGCAGTGTTGGAAGTAACCGCGGGAGACGAGTCTCATACTATCATGGTCAACAGGTCTCGTTTATTACGTGTAACAGCATCTTATTTATACAGTCAGTAATAAGCTCTTGCATATTGCAAAAGTAAAGCTCAGGATTGGTGGGTTACATATTACTTCATCTGACCTTTGTGGTTAGCTTTATAGTTACTTTTTCTTCACAGCTATGTCTATACATTGCTACATATCTTGTTTTTCCCTTAGGCCGTAGTTGCCTCTAGATACATATTCTGTCTTTAGCTACATATCCTGTCTTTCACATCCTGATTTCCCCTCAGCTGCTGCCTCCAGTCACATACTTTCTCTTACAATTTAACTAATGGAATTTCATCATGTCCTTTCTCACGAAGCCATTCTGCATAAACACTCTCCACACTGCAGTTCAGCTGAGATCCAAAGCTGCACTGGAAAAGGCAACATGGATTCCTTGAAAGCAGCCAGCAGAGCACAGGCAAAGCTGATGCCAGTCTACCCCACTGGATGCCTGTGGTGCGCTGATACCTACAGAGCCCTCACGGTCCATATGGCCTGGAAAAGCCTGGAAGTGCGCATGGCCGCCCTGCCCAAATTGCTCTTGATCTCCCATCAGCTGGCACGGGAAAGACAATGCAGCCATGTCCTGCCCAAGCCCATCAAGCCAGGGCAGACCCAGGCCAAGGGCAAATGCACTGCAGGCAATGTTCTCAAGAAGAAACAGAAGAGTGACCGTGGTGTACCCAGCCCTGGAGATTTCCCCATACTGGTGCCATGCGCCCCCTATATTCTGCTGCCCTGGAATGTGGGTCAAGCCAGGAAGACCATCCAGCAGAAGGCTCAGATTCACAGCCAGGGCCAGGCTGAGGCACAGGAGCATCCCCAGAAGCAGTGCTGCCCCCAGGAGTTGGCAGAGATTGCTTTGCCTCCGAGCCACGCAGCAGACAAGGAGCAAGAGCATCCCACAGCTACCGTAGCGCTTCCTGGCTCAGACAACACATCAAAGATAAAGGATGCCAGCTGTCAGACAGACTGTGCAAGCTTTTGCATGACTGACATCAAATCCAGGAGCCAGTGCGTCAGCAAAGCGCATGCTGTCATCTCAAAGCTGCAGCTCGGTCATAAAACCTTTGGGAAGCTCTCCATGCACATGGCCAGAAAATGCCTGGAGATAAAGCTTCACTACTTACCTGAGTTAGTGCGGAAGTCCATGTGGCGGCAGCGTTGGATGTCCCTCACCCGCCCAGCTGGCACCATGGCATCAAAATCCCAGCTGGTTCACAGATACTTCCCCAGCCATCTGGCTCGGTTCCTGAATAAGACACGCGAGAACCTGGAGCTGCACATCCGCTCCCTGAAGTTGAAGCGCTGTGAGAACCTCCTTATCTCAGGCAGTCCATCGAAGCCTGCAGTGTCCCAGGAGGAAGAATCTACCAGCTCGTATGTGACTGCAACATCCATGGCATCTTGGGCTGAGGTAGGCCTCAAAAAACAAAAGCAGCGGACCCTGTCGAAGAAGTCCCTGAGCAGAGGCAAAAGCAACTGGAACGCCGAAGTGAAGGGCACTGGCTTTCCAACTACCAGAGTAACGTTCTGGGGAGTGGAAGAGAAAACCACCACCTACCCCAATAAGCCTACCTAAATAAATATTTCTTTATCTATAAATAAATTTTTCTATATACCTAAATAAGTAAGTGCCTAAGAGCTTTCTCTATGAGGGCCTTCCTGGGGACTGAATGGAGAGATGGGCTCAGGAGGGAAGCTGTGTGTTCCACAGGAGGACATGCAGATGAGGACAAGCCCCGGCAAGGTGGCTGGAGCTTCTCCTCCCCTGTGGCCGTGCCCTGGGTGCAGCTTGGGGCTCTGTGACCCATCTGGAGGCACAGCACCAAGTCCTGACACTGCAAGGGGACTGCAGGCTCCCACAGCACCAGGAACAGCCTGTCAGCTCCTTCTGCAGGCTGGCACATTGAGGTGCTGCAAGGCAAGTCCTTTGGTCACCTTGGCCTGTGATCCAGGAGTCATCCCAGCCTGGTCTGTGGGGATAGGGATGGGGAAAGCAGCATGAAGCAGGGATGACCAAGGCTGCAGAATAGCGTCCGTTGCCCTCCCAGCACAGGCAGCCACCAAAGAGCTCCCTTGCACTGGCCACACCGTGCATATGGAAAGAATAGGGTTCTTGCACTGCTGATGCAGCTTCTGGTCAATCCAACTTATCTGACCGTAGCTTCTGTTCTCTTAGGCAGCCTGGAAGGCCAAGCATATCCTGGGCTGAATTAGAAAAGGGGTGGCCAGCAGGGGAAGGGAAGTGATTGTCTCCCTCCTGTGAGGCCCCATCTGCATCATTGCATCAATAGACAAGGGAAGAGTCACCAATGCCTATCTGTCTTGACTTCTGTAAGGACATGGAGCTTTTGGAAAGGGTCCAGAGGAGGGCCACGAAGATGATCAGGGGGCTGGAGCACCTCCCCTATGAGGACAGGCTGAGGGAGTTGGGTTTGTTCAGCCTGGAGAAGAGAAGGCTGTGGGGTGACCTCATTGCAGCCTTTCAATACCTGAAGGGAACTTTCTCCCAGGAGGGGAGTAAACTCTTCGAAAGGGCTGACAATAGCAGTACATGGGGAAATGGTTTTAAGTTAAATGAGGGAAGATTTAGGTTGGATGTTAGGGGGAAGTTCTTCACTAGGAGAGTGGTTAGGCCCTGGAACAGGCTGCCCAGGGAAGTTGTGGATGCCCCGTCCTTGGAGGTGTTCAAGACCAGGTTGAATGGGGCCCTGGGCAACCTGATCTAGTAAATGTGTATGTTTGGTGGCCCTGCTAGGCAGCGGTGTTGGAACTACATGATCCTTGAGGTTCCTTCCAACCCAGGTCATTCTGTGATTCTGTGATTCTGTAAGGCATTTGGCACAGTAATTCACAACATCCTTCTCTCCACATTGGGAAGATATAAATTTGATTGGTGAACTTTTCTATGAATGAAGAATTGGATGTAGGATTGGGTCCAGAGAGAGCTGGTCAGTGTCTCAATGTCTGGATGGAGTTTGGTGATGATTGGTGTCCGCTCTACAAAACTGACAGAACAACACCGTTTTTATCAGGACACACTGTGTAAGATTTACTTTTTCTTTTATTATTTATTTTTTAATTTTTTTCCTTTGCCAAAGAAAAGTGGGAGTGTCATCAGCTTTTCCATAGCACAGGATCAGCTTAAGTCAAGGTAATCCTGATACGCTTCAGAGTCAGACACTGTCACAGCAGCTAAAGTCATCATGAGTCCCAAAGTGAGATACACCAAAATAAAGAGAAACCTGGACACCTGAGAAATCCAAAAGATGGCTGATCCTTTTATTTGACTTTTTCCTTTTTTCCCCTCTCTTCATTTACTATTCCTCTGCCTTTTTCTATTTCTTTTTTTTTTCTATTTCTTCTCTTTCTCTTCTCTACTTCTTTTCCTCTTTTCTCTTCTTTTCTCTTCTTTTCTTTTCTCTTTTCTTTTCTCTTTTCTTTTCTTTTCTTTTCTTTTCTTTTCTTTTCTTTTCTTTTCTTTTCTTTCTTTTCTTTTCTTTTCTTTTCTTTTCTTTTCTTTTCTTTTCTTTTCTTTTCTTTTCTTTTCTTTTCTTTTCTTTTCTTTTCTTTTCTTTTCTTTTCTCTTTCCTTTCCTTTTCTTTATTTTCCTTTTCTTTTCTTTTCTTTTCTTTTCTTTTCTTTTCTTTTCTTTTCTTTTCTTTTCTTTTCTTTTCTTTTCTTTTCTTTTCTTTTCTTTTCTTTTCTTTTCTTTCCTTTCCTCTTTCCTTTCCTTTTCTTTATTTTCCTTTTCTTTTCTTTATTTTCCTTTTCCCTTCTCTTCTCTTCTCTTCTCTTCTCTTCTCTTCTCTTCTCTTCTCTTCTCTTCTCTTCTCTTCTCTTCTCTTCTCTTCTCTTCTCTTCTTTCTAATTTTCTCTACTTTTCTTCTCTTTTCCTCTTTTCTTTTCTTTTCTTTTCTCTTTTCTTTTCTTTTCTTTTCTTTTCTTTTCTTTTCTTTTCTTTTCTTTTCTTTTCTTTTCTTTTCTTTTCTTTTCTTTTCTTTTCTTTTCTTTTCTTTTCTTTCCTTTATCCTCTATATCCTCCCCTCCTTTCCCCTCCTTTCCCCTCCTTTCCCCTCCTTTCCCCTCCTTTCCCCTCCTTTCCCCTCCCCTCCCATCCCCTGCCCTCCTCACCCCTCCCTTTTTTTCCTTCTTTTTCTTTTTCTTCCCCCTTTTCATCTTTTTCTAATTCTTCTCCAATTCTTCTTCCCTATCTTCATTTTTTTTCTTGTCCTGCTTTTCTATTTATTTTCATTTTCGTTCCATCTTTCTTAAAACTTTTCACATTCTTTATTATTTCTTGCTTTTCATCTTTCTTTTCTTTTTTTTTTCTTTTCCTCTTTTTTTTCCTCTCCCATTTCCCCCCTATTTTCTTTTGCTTTTGGTTCTTCTTACCCTATTTGTTTTTCTTTTCCTTCCCCGTTCTCTGTTCTGCTTTCTCTTTTTCTTCCCTATTTAATTTTCATTTTCTCTTTCCTTCCCTCTTTTTTCTTGCTTTTCTTTTTTTCTTCCCCTTTATATTTCCCTTTCCCTTTCTTTCCCTTTCTCTTTTTCTTTTTTTTCGTTTCTTTTTTCTTCTTTTCTCTTTTTTCTCTTTTCTCTTTAATCTTCTTCTCTCTTCTTCTCTCTTCTTCTCTCTTCTTCTCTCTTCTTCTCCTTTCCTTTCCTTTCCTTTCCTTTCCTTTCCTTTCCTTCCTTTCCTTTCCTTTCCCTTTCCTTTCCTTTCCTTTCCTTTCCTTTCCTTTCCTTTCCTTTCCTTTCCTTCCCCTTCCCCTTCCCCTTCCCCTTCCCCTTCCCCTTCCCCTTCCCCTTCCCCTTCCCCTTCCCTTCCCTTTCCCTTTCCCTTTCCCTTTCCCTTTCCCTTTCCCTTTCCCTTTCCCTTTCCTTTCCTTTCCTTTCCTTTCCTTTCCTTTCCTTTCCTTTCCTTTCCTTTCCTTTTTTTTTTTAATCCTCTATCCCCTCTCCTCCTCTCCCACCCCCTCCCCTCCCCTTCCCTCACCTCCTGTCCTCTCCCTTCCCATCCTTACTCCTCCCCTCCCCTCTTTTTCTTTTTCTTCCCCCTTTTCATATTTTTCTAATTCTTCTCCAATTCTTCTTCTCTATCTTCATTTTTTCTTCTTCTGTCTTGCTTTTTTCTCTATTTTCATTTTCGTTGCAACTTTCTTAAAACTTTTCACATTCTTCATTATTTCTTGCTTTTCATCTTTTTTTTCTTTTTTTTCTATTCCTCTTCCTTTTCCTCTCCCATTTCCCCCCCTATTTTCTTTTGCTTTTGGTTCTTCTTACCCTATTTGTTTTTCTTTTCCTTCCCCAGTTTCTGTTCTCCTTTCTCATTTTCTTCCCTATTTAATTTTCATTTTCTCTTCCTTCCCTCTTTATACTTTTTTTTTTTTTAATTTCCTATTTATGTTTTTCTTTATATTTTTCCTTTTTTTAAATTTTTCTTTCTTTTCTTCTTCTTCTTCTCCCCTTCTTTCCTTTTGGCTTTTTTTTTTTTTTTTCCTTTTTCCCCTCTCTGTTTCTTTTTTCTCCCCCATTTTCTTTCTCTTCTCCTTTTTCTATTCTTTTTCTTCCCTATTATCATTCTTCTTCTATTTTCTTCCCTGTTTTCTTCCCTCTTTTTTCTCCCTTTATCTTTACTTTCCCCTTTTGTTTTTTGGTTTTTTGCCCTATTTCTTTTTCTTTACCCTTTTCTTCCCTTTCTTCATTTAATTTTTCTTCTTTCTTGCTTTCTTTTTAATTTTCATTTTCTTTCCATTTTTCCTCCCCTTATTCTTTTTTATTTCTTGCTTTTCTTCTCTCTTTTCTTTTTTCCTCCTTTTTTTTGTTCTTTTTCTTCCTACTTTTAAAAGCTTCATATCTTTTTTCTTATTTTCTTCCCCCCCTTTTTTTGTTCCCATATATTCTTTACTTCTTTTCCTCTTCCTTTTCCATTTCCCCCCCTATTTTCTATTGCTATTGGTTCTTCTTACCCTGTTTTTCTTTTGCTTCTCTCACTTCTGTTCTCTTTTTCGTTTTTCTTCCCTATTTCATTTTCATTTTCTCTTCCCCCTTTGCTTCCCTCCTTTTTCTCGCCCTTCTTTTTTTCTTCCCCTTTATGTTTCCCTTCTTCTTTTCTATTTCCTTTTCTTTTTCTTTCTTTTCTTTTCTTTTTCTTTTCTTTTCTTTTCTTTCTTTTCTTTTCTTTTCTTTTCTTTTCTTTTCTTTTCTTTTCTTTTCTTTCTTTCTTTTCTTTTCTTTTCTTTTCTTTTCTTTTCTTTTCTTTATACCTTCTTTTCTATTTCCTTTTTCTTTTCTTTTCATCTTTTTTATTCTTTTTCTTCCCTATTATCATTCTTGTCTATTTTCTTCCCTGTTTTCTTCCCTCTTTTTCTTCCACTTTTATCTTTACTCTCCACTTTCTGTTTCCGTTTTTTTTTCCTATTTATTTTTTTTAACTTTTTGTTCCCTATCTTCCTTTTTTTAATTTTAATTTTCTTTCCATTTTTCCTCCCCATTTCTCCTTCTTTTTTATTTCTTCCTTTTCTTCTCTATTTTCTTCCCCCCCCCCCTTTTAAACTTTTTTTCCTAGTCTTAAAAACTTGATAATTTATTTCATAGTTTCTTCCCTTCCCCCCCCCCCCCCTTTTTTTTTGTTCCCATTTATTTTACTTCTTTTCCTCTTCATTTTACATTCCCCCCCCCCCCCCCCTTCCATTTTTTTTTTTTGGCTTTTGGTTCTTTTACACTATTTGCTTTTCTTTTGCTTCTCCCATTACTGTTCTTTTTACCTTTTCTACAATATTTAATGTTCTTATTCCATTTTCTTCCCCCTTTCCTTCCCACTATTTATTGCTCTCATTTTTTTCTATCCCTTTATGTTTCCCTTTTTCCCTATTTATTTACTTTACCCCTTTATTCCCTATCTTAATTTTTTCTTCTCTCTTGCTTTCTTTTTAATTTTCATTTTCTTACCATTTTTCTTCCCCTTATCTCATTCTTTTTTATTGATTTCCTTTCCTTTCCTTTCCTTTCCTTTCCTTTCCTTTCCTTTCCTTTCCTTTCCTTTCCTTTCCTTTCCTTTCCTTTCCTTTCCTTTCCTTTCCTTTCCTTTCCTTTCCTTTCCTTTCCTTTCCTTTCCTTTCCTTTCCTTTCCTTTCCTTTCCTTTCCTTTCCTTTCCTTTCCTTTCCTTTCTTTTCCTACTTTCCTTTGCTTTCCTTTCTTTTATAAATTCCCTTCTTATATAATTCCCTTCCTTTGCATTATACCTACATTCCCTTTATGTTCCTTAGCAGTTTCCTTTAGACCTTCCTTTCCATTCCTTTTTTTAAAAATTATCCTCCCCTTTCCTTTTTTATATACTTTCCTATCCTTACAATTCTACATACATTGACTTTCCTTTATACATTGCTTTCCTCTCCATTATATCTACCTTTCCTTTCTTTTCTATTCCCTTCCTTTCCCTTCCTTTATACATACCTTTGCTTCCTTTCTTTTATACTTTCCCTTCCTTTGTACTTTCCATTCCTTTATACTTCCATTTCCATTCCTATTTTTAAACTTACCCATTCCTTTCATTTATACTTTCTTATCCTTTCCAATATATTTACCTTCGCTTTCCTTTCTTTTATACTTTCCCTTCCTTCATACTTTCCTTTTCTTTATACTTTCCTTTTCCTTTATACTTTCCTTTTCTGTATACTTTCCTTTCCCTTATACTTTAATTTCAATTCCTATTTTTAAAATTACCCATTCCTTTCATTTATACTTTCTTATCCTTTCCAATATACTTACCTTCGCTTTCCTTTCTTTTATACTTTCCCTTGCTTTATACTTTCCTTTTCTTTATACTTTCCTTTATACTTTCTTTTCTGTATACTTTCCTTTCCTTTACACTTTCATTTCAATTCCTATTTTTAAACTTAGCCTTTCCTTTCATTTATACTTTCCTTTCCTTTCATACTTACCTTTGCTTTCCTTTCTTTTATAAATTCCCTTCTTTTATAATTCCCTTCCCTTTGCATTATACCTACCTTCCCTTTCTGTTCTGTAACATTTTCCTTTAGACCTACCTTTCCATTCCGTTTTTTTTTTTTAAATTAACCTTTCCTTTACTATTTTATATACTTCCCTATCCTTACAATTCTACATACATTGACTTTCCTTTATACATTGCTTTCCTTTCCATTATATCTACCTTTCCTTTCTTTTCTATTTTCTTCCTTTCTCTTCCTTTATACTTACCTTTGCTTCTTTTCTTTTATACTTTCCCTTCCTTTATACTTTCCATTCCCTTATACTTTCCTTTCCATTCCTATTTTTAAACTTACCCATTCCTTTCATTTATACTTTCTTATCCTTTCCAATATACTTACCTTTGCTTTCCTTTCTTTTATACTTTCCCTTGCTTTATACTTTCCTTTTCTTTATACTTTCCTTTCCTTTATACTTTCCTTTTCTGTATACTTTCCTTTCCTTTACACTTTCATTTCAATTCCTATTTTTAAGCTTACACTTTTATTTATACTTTCCTTTCCTTTAATACTTACCTTTGCTTTCCTTTCATTTATAAATTCCCTTCTTTTATAATTCTCTTCCCTTTGCATTATACCTACCTTCCCTTTCTGTTCTGTAACATTTTCCTTTAGACCTACATTTCCATTCCTTTTTATTTTAAATTAACCTTTCCTTTCCTTTTTTATATACTTCCCTATCCTTACAATTCTACATACATTGACTTTCCTTTATACATTGCTTTCCTTTCCATTATATCTACCTTTCCTTTCTTTTCTATTCCCTTCCTTTCTCTTCCTTTATACTTAACTTTGCTTCCTTTCTTTTATACTTTCCCTTCCTTTATACTTTCCATTCCTTTACACTTTCCTTTCCATTCCTATTGTTAAACTTACGCATTCCTTTCATTTATACATTCTTATCCTTTCCAATATACTTACCTTTGCTTTCCTTTCTTTTATACTTTCCCTTCCTATATACTTTACTTTTCTTTATAATTTCCTTTCATTTATACTTTCCTTTTCTGTATACTTTCCTTTCCTTTACAATTTCATTTCAATTCCTATTTTTAAACTTAGCCTTTCCTTTCATTTATACTTTCCCTTTCATACTTACCTTTGCTTTCCTTTCTTGTATAAATTCCATTCTTTTATTATTCTCTTCCCTTTGCATTATACATACATTCCCTTTCGGTTCTGTAACATTTTCCTTTAGACCTCCCTTTCCATTCCTTTTTTTTTTTTTTTTAAATTAACCTTTCCTTTCCTTTCTTATATACTTCCCTATCCTTACAATTCTACATACATTGACTTTCCTTTATACATTGCTTTCCTTTCCATTATATCTACCTTTCCTTTATTTCTATTCCCTTCCTTTCCCTTCCTTTATACTTACCTTTGCTTCCTTTCTTTTATACTTTCCCTTCCTTTATACTTTCCATTACTTTATACTTTCCTTTCCATTCCTATTTTTAAACTTACCCATTCCTTTCATTTATACTTTCTTATCCTTTCCAATATACTTACCTCTGCTTTCCTTTCTTTTATACTTTCCCTTCCTATATACTTTCCTTTTCTTTATACTTTCCTTTCCTTTATACTTTCCTTTTCTATATACTTTCCTTTCCTTTACACTTTCATTTCAATTCCTATTTTTAAACTTAGCCTTTCCTTTAATTTATCCTTTCCTTTCCTTTCATACTTACATTTGCTTTCCTTTCTTTTATAAATTCCCTTCTTTTATAATTCCCTTCCCTTTGCATTATACCTACATTCCCTTTCTGTTCTGTAACATTTTCTATTAGACCTTCCTTTCCATTCCTTTTTTTTTTTTAAATTATCCTTTCCTTTCCTTTTTTATATACTTCCCTATCCTTACAATTCTACCTACATTGACTTTCCTTTATACATTGCTTTCCTTTCCATTTTATCTACCTTTCATTTCTTTTCTATTCCCCTCCTTTCCCTTCCTTTATACTTACCTTTGCTTCCTTTATTTTATACTTTCCCTTCCTTTATACTTTCAATTCCATTATACTTTCCATTCATATTTTTAAACTAACACATTCCTTTCATTTATACTTTCTTATCTTTTCCAATATATTTACCTTTGCTTTCCTTTCTTTTGTACTTTCCCTTCCTAAGTACTTTCCTTTTCTGTATACTTTCCTTTCCTTTACACTTTCATTTCAATTCCTATTTTTGAAATTAACCTTTCCTTTCATTTATACTTTCCTTTTCTTTCATTTCATACTAAATTTTCTTTCCTTTCTTTTATAAGTTCCCTTCTTTTATAATTCCCTTCCCTTTGCATTATACCTACATTCCCTTTCTGTTCTGTAACATTTTCCTTTAAACCTTCCTTTCCATTCCTTTTTTTTTTTTTTTAAATTATCCTTTCCTTTCCTTTCTTTTATACTTCCGTATGCTTACAATTCTACATACATTGACTTTCCTTTATACATTGCTTTCCTTTCCATTGTATCTACTTTTCCTTTCTTTTCTATTCCCTTCCTTTCCCTTCCTTTATACTTACCTTTGCTTCCTTTCTTTCGTACTTTCCCTTCCTTTATACTTTTCATTCCTTTATACTTTCCTTTCCATTCCTATTTTTAAACTTACCCATTCCTTTCATTTATACTTTCTTATCCTTTCCAATATACTTACATTTGCTTTCCTTTCTTTTATACTTTCCCTTCCTATATAATTTCTTTTTCTGTATATTTTCCTTTCCTTTACAATTTCATTTCAATTCCTATTTTTAATCTTAGCCTTTCCTTTCATTTATAATTTCCTTTCCTTTCCTTTCCTGTCATACTTACATTTGCTTTACTTTCTTTTATAAATTCCCTTCTTTTATAATTCCCTTCCCTTTGCACTATACCTACATTCCCTTTCTGTTCTGTAACATTTTCCTTTAGACCTTCCTTTCCATTCCTTTTTTTTTTTTTAAATTAACCTTGCCTTTCCTTTTTTATATACTTCCCTATCCTTACAATTCTACATACATTGACTTTCCCTTATACATTGCTTTCCTTTCCATTATATCTACCTTTCCTTTCTTTTCTATTCCCTTCCTTTCCCTTCCTTTATACTTACCTTTGCTTCCTTTCTTTTATACTTTCCCTTCCTTTATACTTTCCATTCCTTTATACTTTCCTTTCCATTCCTATTTTTAAACTTACCCATTCCTTTCAGTTATACTTTCTTATCCTTTCCAATATACTTACCTTTGCTTTCCTTTCTTTTATACTTTCCCTTCCTTTATACTTTCCTTTTCTGTCTTTTCCTTTTCTTTACACTTTCATTTCAATTCCTGTTTTAAACTTAGCCTTTCCTTTCATTTATACTTTCCTTTCATATTTACCTTTGCTTTCCTTTCTTTTATAAATTCCCTTCTTTTATAATTCCCTTCCCTTTGCATTATACCTACATTCCCTTTCTGTTCTGTAGCATTTTCCTTTAGACCTTCCTTTCCATTTTTTTTTTTTTTTTAAATTAACCTTTCCTTTCCTTTTTTATATACTTCCCTATCCTTACAATTCTACATACATTGACTTTCCTTTATACATTGCTTTCCTTTCCATTATATCTACCTTTCCTTTCTTTTCTATTCCCTTCCTTTCCCTTCCTTTATACTTACCTTTCCTTCCTTTCTTTTATACTTTCCATTCATTTATACTTTCCATTCCCTTATACTTTCCTTTACATTCCTATTTTTAGACTTACCCATTCCTTTCATTTATACTTTCTTCTCCTTTTCAATATACTTAACCTTTGCTTTCCTTTCTTTTATACTTTCCCTTCCTATATACTTTCCTTTTCTTTATACTTTCCTTTCCTTTATACTTTCCTTTTCTGTATACTTTCCTTTCCTTTACACTTTCATTTCAATTCCTATTTTTAAACTTACCCTTTTCTTTCATTTATACATTCCTTTCCTTTCCTTTCATACTTACCTCTGCTTTCCTTTTTTTTATAAATTCCCTTCTTTTATAATTCCCTTCCCTTTGCATTATACCTACATTCCCTTTCTGTTCTGTAGCATTTTCCTTTAGACCTTCCTTTCCATTCCTTTTTTTTTTTTAAAATTAACCTTTTCTTTCCTTTTTTATATACTTCCCTATCCTTACAATTCTACATACACTGACTTTCCATTATACATTGCTTTCCTTTCCATTATATCTACCTTTCCTTTCTTTTCTATTCCCTTCCTTTCCCTTCCTTTATACTTAACTTTGCTTCCTTTCTTTTATACTTTCCCTTCCTTTATACTTTCATTCCCTTATACTTTCCTTTCCATTCCTATTTTTAAACTTACCCATTCCTTTCATTTATACTTTCTTATCCTTTCCAATATACTTACCTTTGCTTTCTTTTATATTTTCCCTTCCTATATACTTGTCTTTTCTTTATAATTTTCTTTCCTTTATACTTTCCTTTTCTGCATACTTTCCTTTCCTTTACACTTTCATTTCAATTCCTATTTTGAAACTTAGCCTCTCCTTTCATTTATACATTCCTTTCCTTTCATACTTACCTTTGCTTTCCTTTCTTTTATAAATTCCCTTCTTTTATAATTCCCTTCCCTTTGCATTATACCTACATTCCCTTTCTGTTCTGTAGCATTTTCCTTTAAACCTTCCTTTCCATTCCTTTTTTTTTTTTTTTAAATTAACCTTTCCTTTCCTGTTTTATATACTTCCCTATCCTTACAATTCTACATACATTGACTTTCCTTTATAAATTGCTTTCCTTTCCATTATATCTACCTTTCCTTTCTTCTCTATTCCCTTCCTTTCCCTTCCTTTATACTTACCTTTGCTTCCTTTCTTTTATACTTTCCCTTTTTTATACTTTCCATTCCCTTATACTTTCCTTTACATTCCTATTTTTAGACTTACCCATTCCTTTCATTTATACTTTCTTCTACTTTTCAATATACTTAACCTTTGCTTTCCTTTCTTTTATACTTTCCCTTCCTATATACTTTCCTTTTCTTTATACTTTCCTTTCCATTATAATTTCCTTTTCTGTATACTTTCCTTTCCTTTACACTTTCATTTCCATTCCTAATTTTAAACTTACCCTTTCCTTTCATTTATACTTTCCTTTACTTTCATACTAAACTTTGCTTTCCTTTCTTTTATAAATTCCCTTCTTTTATAATTTCCTTCCCTTTGCATGATACCTACATTCCCTTTCTGATCAGTAACATTTTCCTTTAGACCTTCCTTTCCATTCCTTTTTTTTTTTTAAATTAACCTTTCCTTTCCGTTTTTATATACTTCCCTATCCTTACAATTCTACATACATTGACTTTACCTTATACATTGCTTTCCTTTCCATTATATCTACCTTTCCTTTCTTTTCTATTCCCTTCCTTTCCCTTCCTTTCTACTTACCTTTGCTTCCTTTCTTTTATACTTTCCCTTCCTTTATACTTTCCATTCCCTTATACTTTCCTTTCCATTCCTATTTTTAAAATTACCCATTCCTTTCATTTATACTTTCTTATCCTTTCCAATATACTTACCTTTGCTTTCCTTTCTTTTATACTTTCCCTTCCTTTATACTTTCCTTTTCATTATACTTTCCTTTATACTTTCCTTTTCTGTATACTTTCCTTTCCTTTACACTTTCATCTCAATTCCTATTTTTAAACTTACCCATTCCTTTCATTTATACTTTCATTTCCTTTTCTTTCATACTTACATTTGCTTTCCTTTCTTTTATAAATTCCCTTCTTTTATAATTCCCTTCCCTTTGCATTATACCTACATTCCCTTTCTGTTCTGTAACATTTTCCTTTAGACCTTCCTTTCCCTTCCTTTTTTTTTTTTTTTTAAATTAACCTTTCCTTTCCATTTATATACTTCCCTATCCTTACAATTCTACATACATTGACTTTCCCTTATACATTGCTTTCCTTTCCATTATATCTACCTTTCCTTTCTTTTCTATTCCCTTCCTTTCCCTTCCTTTATACTTACCTTTGCTTCCTTTCTTTTATACTTTCCCTTCCTTTATACTTTCCATTCCCTTATACTTTCCTTTCCATTCTTATTTTTAAAATTACCCATTCCTTTCATTTATACTTTCTTATCCTTTCCAATATCCTTACCTTCGCTTTCCTTTCTTTTATACTTTCCCTTCCTTTATACTTTCCTTTTCTTTATACTTTCCTTTTCTCTATACTTTCCTTTTCTGTATACTTTCCTTTCCCTTATACTTTCATTTCAATTCCTATTTTTAACCTTACCCATTCCTTTCATTTATACTTTCTTATCCTTACCAATATACTTACTTTGCTTTCCTTTCTTTTATACTTTCCCTTTCATTTTCTGTATACTTTCCTTTACTTTACACTTTCATTTCAATTCCTATTTTTAAACGTAGCCTTTCCTTTCATTTATACTTTCCTTTCCTTTCCTTTCATACTTACCTTTGCTTTATTTTCTTTTATAAATTCCCTTCTTTTTAATTCCCTTCCCTTTGCATTATACCTACATTCCCTTTCGGTTCTGTAACATTTACCTTTAGACCTTCCTTTCCATTCCTTTTTTTTTTTATTTAAATTAACCTTTCCTTTCCTTTTTATATACTTCCCTATCCGTACAATTCTACATACATTGGCTTTCCCTTATACATTGCTTTCCTTTCCATTATATCTACCTTTCCTTTCTTTTCTATTCCCTTCCTTTCCCTTCCTTTATACTTACCTTTGCTTCCTTTCTTTTATACTTTCCCTTTCCTTTTCTGTATACTTTCCTTTCCTTTACACTTTCATTTCAATTCCTATTTTTAAACTTAGCCTTTCCTTTCATTTATACTTTCCTTTCATTTCCTTTTATACTTACCTTTGCTTTCTTTTCTTTTATAAATTCCCTTCTTTTATAATTCCCTTCCCTTTGCATTATACCTACATTCCCTTTCGGTTCTGTAACATTTACCTTTAGACCTTCCTTTCCATTCTTTTTTTTTTTTTTAAATTAACCTTGCCTTTCCTTTTTTATATACTTCCCGATCCTTACAATTCTACATACGTTGACTTTCCTTTATACATTGCTTTCCTTTCCATTATATCTACCTTTCCTTTCTTTTCTATTCCCTTCCTTTCCCTTCCTTTATACTTACCTTTGCTTCCTTTCTTTAATACTTTCCCTTCCTTTGTACTTTCCATTCCCTTATACTTTCCTTTCGATTCCTATTTTTAAACTTACCCATTCCTTTCATTTATACTTTCTTATCCTTTCCAATATACTTACCTCTGCTTTCCTTTCTTTTATACTTTCCCTTCCTATATACTTTCCTTTTCTTTATACTTTCCTTTCCTTTATACTTTCCTTTTCTATATACTTTCCTTTCCTTTACACTTTCATTTCAATTCCTATTTTTAAACTTAGCCTTTCCTTTCATTTGTACTTTCCTTTCCTTTCCTTTCATACTTACATTTGCTTTCCTTTCTTTTATAAATTCCCTTCTTTTATAATTCCCTTCCCTTTGCATTATACCTACATTCCCTTTCTGTTCTGTAACATTTTCCTTTAGACCTTCCATTCCATTCCTTTTTTTTTTTATTTAAATAAACCTTGCCTTTCCTTTTTATATACTTCCCTATCCGTACAATTCTACATACATTGGCTTTCCCTTATACATTGCTTTCCTTTCCATTATATCTACCTTTCCTTTCTTTTCTATTTTCTTCCTTTCCCTTCCTTTATACATATCTTTGCTTCCTTTCTTTTATACTTTCGCTTCCTTTATACTTTCCATTCCCTTATACTTTCCTTTCCATTCCTATTTTTAAAATTACCCATTCCTTTCATTTATACTTTCTTATCCTTTCCAATATACTTACCTTTGCTTTCCTTTCTTTTATACTTTCCCTTCCTTTATACTTTCTTTTTCTTTACACTTTCCTTTCCTTTATACTTTCCTTTTCTGTATACTTTCCTTTCCTTTACACTTTCATTTCAATTCCTATTTTTAAACTTAGCCTCTCCTTTCATTTATACTTTCCTTTCATACTTTCCTTTGCTTTCCTTTCTTTTATAAATTCCCTTCTTTAATAATTCCTTTCCCTTTGCATTATACCTACCTTCCCTTTTTGTTCTGTAACATTTTCTGTTAGACCTTCCTTTCCATTCCTTTTTTCTTTTTTAATTAACCTTTCCTTTTCTTTTTTGTATACTTCCCTATCCTTACAATTCTACATACAGTGACTTTCCTTTGTACTTTGCTTTCCTTTCCATTTTTTCTACATTTCCTTTCTTTTCTATTCCCCTCCTTTCCCTTCCTTTATACTTACCTCTGCTTCCTTTCTTTTATACTTTCCCTTCCTTTATACTTTCCATTCCCTTATACTTTCCTTTACATTCCTATTTTTAAACTTACCTGTGGAGAGTGTTTATGCAGAATGGCTTCATGAGAAAGGACATGAAGAGATTCCTCTAGTTAAATTGTAAAAGAATGAATGTGATTAAAGACAAAGACGGTTTATCCTAGGGACGGTCTCGGGCTAAGCAGCTGTGGAGAAATCAGTATGTGAAAAGACAGGGTATGTAGCTAAAGATGAAATATGTATCTAGAAGCAAGGACGGCCTAAGGGAAAAGCAAGTTGTGTAGCAAGGTGTAGACAGAGCTGCAAAGAAAAAGTATCCATAAGACTAACCACAAAGGTCAGATGAAGTAATGTCTAATTCACCAATCCTGAGCTTAACTTTTGCAATATGCATGAACTTATTACTGATTGTATAAATGAGATGCTGTAACACCTAATAAACGAGGCTTGTTGACCATGATAGCATGAGACTTGTCTCCCGCGGTTACTTCCAACAAATGGTGACCCCGACGTGATAAGGAAAAAAAGGGTGCCACGGGTGAAGAACTGCGTTGGGTTCGGGTCCGGATTTCGCAGCTCGACGGACGACGAAAGAGCTAAAATTGGAGCTCCGCGTCTCGAGTGACCACACAGGTGGGCTCGACCGATACGTGCTGCCGAAGCCTGGAGGGCTGCAACGGTACCGACGTGAGTAAATATGGACAGGCAAGCAGCATATGATTTATTTTCCGCTTTTCTTAGGCGGAGACAGTTTAAGGGGATAGACTTGGAAAAGGAACTCCCTAAGTTATTAGTGTATGGGTATGCTAAAGGGTTATTTCAGAATCCGCATTTAGTGCATGATCTTGCTGAGTGGCGTAAATTTGGAGATGCAATTTTTCAGGGAATGATAGATGGGGAGAAAATGGCTAAAAAATGCGGGAAGTGGTGGCGTGTTGTTTATAATGATTTGTTGCAATATCAGGCAGAAAAGGAAGCGGTAGAGAAAGCTAGTGCTGTGCAGGGGAGGAATAAGAGTTATAATGAATGGTCAGATTGCCCGGGGCCCCCTGCAGTGTCCACCGTAAAGTTGCCGCCGGCCGCCGAGCCTGCGTTGCCGGTGGCTGCGGAGCCGAGTGCCCCGTCTCCGTCTCCCTGCACGTCTGTATCAGACGAGCCGCCTGCATCGACCATGGCGCTACAGCCGGCCCCCTCGACCCCCCTTTGCAATGAGCCGCTCCCTGGGGCACAGAGTGACCTGGCGGAGGCCGTCGCGCGGGAGCGGGGGGGGGCTTGGGCTGCGCTGGCGCGGGCTTGTTTAGAGGCAGGAGACGGTGAGGCGTTGGAAGCGGTGCCACAGATGATGCTGTCGGTGGGGTATTCGCCTAATGCTGCAGGCGGGACACAGGCTGCTATCAGTGCTTTAGATTGGAAGTTGTTGTTACAATTGCGGTCTACGGTCAGTCAGTTTGGAGTAAAAAGTGAGCCAGCGATACAGATACTGGATTATATCTGGAGTACTCAGGTTTTGTTGCCATCTGATTGTCGGGCTATAGCTAGGTTGATTTTTTCGCAGCACGAACAACTGCTATTTAATGCTTATTGGGAAGAGATGTGCCAACAGAGAGTTGCGATAGTTAGGCAGCCTGGAGATCCGTTGTATAATGTCACCGTTGAAGAACTTTTAGGGGTGGGTCCTTTCATCCGGACGGAGGCCCAGGCTTTATTAGGACCAGTTAAATGTAGGGAGTCAATGTATCTGGCCAGGCAGGCTGTGGATAAGATCAAGGCACCAGGTGGGTTGTCGTCTTATATGGGAATCCGGCAGGGAAGAAATGAGGATTTTGGAGTGTTTCTAGATAAGGTAGCTGGAGCCATAGAGAAGGCTGGAGTACCAGAGTACATGAGGGAAATAATGCTAAAACATTGTGCACTTCAGAATTGTAATGCTACAGCTCATAGCATTCTAAGTACTTTGAGGAGTAACTGGACAATAGAGGAGGCGTTAGACAGACTATCGAGCGTGCCCACGGGGGCTCAGGCTTTCATAGTTGAGGCTATTAAAGAGCTAGGGGCAGGATTAAAGGCACAGGCTGAGGCTTCTCAGAATCAAGTGTTAGCAGCCCTTGCACCCCTCCAAGCTGCAGTCGCTACAAGCCCACGCTCGCAGAACAGCTCCCTCATGAAATGTTTCCGTTGTGAAAAAACTGGCCACATCCGTCACGAGTGCCAAGCCGCTGGGATTTGGTGCAGCAAGTGTCAATCCAACACCCACAACGCTGCTGTATGCTATAGGAAGTCGGGAAACGTGAGAAGCAGCGCACGAAAGAACAGCGGCCGCGCTCTGATACAACCAGCCGTTCCCAGCCAGCGGCCGCCTGCCCCCCCGCACACGTCGCTCGTCGCGTTGTCGGTCTCTACAGCCCCCCCGCCCTCTGCTTCGCCCACGTCGTTCTTTGCACCTCGCCATGCCGCCCCTCCCTCGTCGTGCGCGGCTGTGTCTCTGCAGCCCGTGTGTAACGTGGTTAAAGACACGGATGGACTGAAACCAGGGGATTGTTGTGACCCAGGTCCTGTAGATCCAGAAAGAGAATCGGACGCATTTCCTCCTGATGATACTTTGAAGGAAGCAGGAATGACAAATTTCCCTACAGCGTACTGTGATGTCTTAGAGCAATGCAGAGAAGAAACAATATTAAGGGGTGATGCTGACACGTTGCAAACCTTTCCTAATCAGGTCCCCTGTTGGGAATCCCTGCCTTATGAGGCAGTGAAGGAGCTAAGGGAGTCAGTGAGAACATACAGAGTTCAGTCAGCCTTTACATACAATCTTTTGGTTACAAACAGTGACACTTACGCTATGACCCCTCACGATTGGAAAACTGTGTTAAGAATGATCCTCTCTCCTATGCAATACACCGTGTTTGTGACTGAATATCAGCTACATAATTTGACTGATACCTCTTTGCCTCAGACTCGGACAAATCCATGTGGCACAGCACCTCTTCAACTGTGTCAGACAAATGTCACTCACATTCCTGAATTTGGCCGTCTAAAATATGCACATGTAACAATAGATACTCATTCTTCCTACATATTTGCCACAGCACATACAGGTGAACACAGTCATGACACCCGTAAATACTGGTTATCTACTTATGCTGCTATGGGAATCCCACATACTACAAAAACAGATAATGGGCCTGCGTATACCTCTAAGGCCACTCAAACTTTCCTCCAAGAAGGGTGTGTTAAACATACTACAGCCATTGCTCATTCTCCCACTGGACAAGCTATCACTGATCACATTTATCAAACATTGAAATCCATTCTTATTAATAAACAAAAAAGGGGGAATATGGGAGACACACTACAAGAAATATTATGTAAGGTTTTGCTTGTTTTGTTTGTGCTGAATTTTTTGAATCGTGTTCATAGAGATACAGCTTATGTGGATCGTCATTTTGAGGCTTCCCCAGTGCTAAAGGAACAGCCTATGGTTAATGTTTGGAATATGGCCACAGGACTTTGGGACTGTCCTCTACCACTGACAACTTGGGGTCGTGAATATGCTCATATTTCCACAGGGACTGGCCCTATGTGGGTTCCAGCATGATATCTTCGGTCTCATCTGAAGGCAGAAAATAGCATCCAGCCTTTATAGTAATTGTAATTGTGTGTTTCTTACTTAGTGGTATTGCTTTGTAACTTGCTGTGTTATAGATAATATTAGTAATAGTTTGACATAGTGTGTGATTTTCTGTTTTACCAATGCAGTCTCAAGATTTGGAGTTTAAGGCATTAGCTAGGATGTTGTGTGCTTCTTCTATTTTAGTAATAGATCAGATGTGTATTAAACAGGATTTGATGTAATCAATGCTAGAATCTACAGGAATAGATCTTTTAATGTTTTAGTACTGTTTGGTTATGATATTATTAGCCTATTAATTAGCTTTTCTTAATTTGCAAAGACAAAACCTGGAAAGGAATTCTAGACAAAGAGATGACCCTGTATCATATAACGGATACCTATTTTACATCCAATTAATTGGGATCTGAAAATATAACCATGCATCATTTTAGACAAAAGTGCACGCTAATAGAACTAAATTTGATAGTTTGTTTTCCAAGCAGGTGTTCCACTTGAGCTCTATATCACGCACTGGCCATGCGGATATGGTGTACAACTGGAAGAAATCCTTCAGACCCTGAATGCAGGAGAGAATCTGTGATGGGTGAGAGAGGAAATGTGCACCTTGAAGCAGGGGACGCCCTGCTGGCACTACCTGTCACATCCACCACCAACATGGTTTGCTGTTTCTCAAGGATCAATAAGTATTAATGCCCCTAGTGATACTCTAGTACATTTGTCCTCTAAAATTGGTTCTATTTGACATGCTACTTCATAAAATTGCACAATCATTAATCAATTATTAGCCCGGATAACTCAGTTGGTAGAGCATGGTTATGAGCATCTTAAAAGCATTTATTGCACAAATTTTAGTGGTCATTAAAATCAATATATCAGAGTATATGAAAATTGAAGACTTTTCCTGATCAGTTACAGATTAACACAATGGAACCCTCACGGATTTATTTTCAGGTTGCAGAAACTTAGGTTGCAGTACAAACATGTTTGTTCTTTTTAGTAGGTTTAACAGTAATGTTGTTGTGTTGTATTTGACTTGTCTCTTTTTTCACTTTTAGAGTATTGTCAATCGAGGTCTTGATTGAGTTATAATAGTTATGTCAATATAAGTAGTGTTGTTACTCTATAGGCAGAATCTTGGAATTGTTGTAATACAAGAAGAATTTTATGGAGCAGCAGCCATGGATCGAGATGAGGAGTTCACAGAGCAGCAGCTATGGAGCAGGATAAAACTACATGAGAACTGATTGAACAAACGAACTGAACTGCTTGTTAAATATGATTAATCGGTCGTTAAACTGAGCCTTTTCATTTTTAAAAGAAAACGGGGGAAATGTGGAGAGTGTTTATGCAGAATGGCTTCATGAGAAAGGACATGAAGAGATTCCTCTAGTTAAATTGTAAAAGAATGAATGTGATTAAAGACAAAGACGGTTTATCCTAGGGACGGTCTCGGGCTAAGCAGCTGTGGAGAAATCAGTATGTGAAAAGACAGGGTATGTAGCTAAAGATGAAATATGTATCTAGAAGCAAGGACGGCCTAAGGGAAAAGCAAGTTGTGTAGCAAGGTGTAGACAGAGCTGCAAAGAAAAAGTATCCATAAGACTAACCACAAAGGTCAGATGAAGTAATGTCTAATTCACCAATCCTGAGCTTAACTTTTGCAATATGCATGAACTTATTACTGATTGTATAAATGAGATGCTGTAACACCTAATAAACGAGGCTTGTTGACCATGATAGCATGAGACTTGTCTCCCGCGGTTACTTCCAACACTTACCCATTCCTTTCATTTATACTTTCTTATCCTTTCCAATATACTTACCTTTGCTTTCCTTTCTTTTATACTTTCCCTTTCCTTTTCTGTATACTTTCTTTTCCTTTACAATTTCATCTCAATTCCTATTTTTAAACTTAGCCTTTCCTTTCATTTATACTTTCCTTTCCTTTCATACTTACCTTTGCTTTCCTTTCTTTTATAAATTCCCTTCTTTTATAATTCCCTTCCCTTTGCATTATACCTACCTTCACTTTTTGTTCTGTAACATTTTCCTTTAGACCTTCCTTTCCATTCCTTTTTTTTTTTTAATTAACCTTTCCTTTCCTTTTTTATATAATTCCCTATCCTTACAATTCTACATACACTGACTTTCCTTTATACATTGCTTTCCTTTCCATTATATCTACATTTCCTTTCTTTTCTATTCCCCTCCTTTCCCTTCCTTTATACTTACCTCTGCTTCCTTTCTTTTATACTTTCCCTTCCTTTATACTTTCCATTCCCTTATACTTTCCTTTCCATTCCTATTTTAAACTTACCCATTCCTTTCATTTATACTTTCTTATCCTTTCCAATATACTTACCTTTGCTTTCCTTTCTTTTATACTTTCCCTTTCCTTTTCTGTATACTTTCTTTTCCTTTACACTTTCATCTCAATTCCTATTTTTAAACTTAGCCTTTCCTTTCATTTATACTTTCCTTTCCTTTCATACTTTCCTTTGCTTTCCTTTCTTTTATAAATTCCCTTCTTTAATAATTCCTTTCCCTTTGCATTACACCTACCTTCACTTTTTGTTCTGTAACATTTTCCTTTAGACCTTCCTTTCCATTCCTTTTTTTTTTTTAATTAACCTTTCCTTTCCTTTTTTATATAATTCCCTATCCTTACAATTCTACATACACTGACTTTCCTTTATACATTGCTTTCCTTTCCATTATATCTACATTTCCTTTCTTTTCTATTCCCCTCCTTTCCCTTCCTTTATACTTACCTCTGCTTCCTTTCTTTTATACTTTCCCTTCCTTTATACTTTCCATTCCCTTATACTTTCCTTTACATTCCTATTTTTAAACTTACCCATTCCTTTCATTTATACTTTCTTATCCTTTCCAATATACTTACCTTTGCTTTCCTTTCTTTCATACTTTCCCTTTCCTTTTCTGTATACTTTCTTTTCCTTTACAATTTCATCTCAATTCCTATTTTTAAACTTAGCCTTTCCTTTCATTTATACTTTCCTTTCCTTTCATACTTTCCTTTGCTTTCCTTTCTTTTATAAATTCCCTTCTTTAATAATTCCTTTCCCTTTGCATTATACCTACCTTCACTTTTTGTTCTGTAACATTTTCCTTTAGACCTTCCTTTCCATTCCTTTTTTTTTTTAATTAACCTTTCCTTTCCTTTTTTATATAATTCCCTATCCTTACAATTCTACATACACTGACTTTCCTTTATACATTGCTTTCCTTTCCATTATATCTACATTTCCTTTCTTTTCTATTCCCCTCCTTTCCCTTCCTTTATACTTACCTCTGCTTCCTTTCTTTTATACTTTCCCTTCCTTTATACTTTCCATTCCCTTATACTTTCCTTTCCATTCCTATTTTAAACTTACCCATTCCTTTCATTTATACTTTCTTATCCTTTCCAATATACTTACCTTTGCTTTCCTTTCTTTTATACTTTCCCTTTCCTTTTCTGTATACTTTCTTTTCCTTTACACTTTCATCTCAATTCCTATTTTTAAACTTAGCCTTTCCTTTCATTTATACTTTCCTTTCCTTTCATACTTTCCTTTGCTTTCCTTTCTTTTATAAATTCCCTTCTTTAATAATTCCTTTCCCTTTGCATTATACCTACCTTCACTTTTTGTTCTGTAACATTTTCCTTTAGACCTTCCTTTCCATTCCTTTTTTTTTTTTAATTAACCTTTCCTTTCCTTTTTTATATAATTCCCTATCCTTACAATTCTACATACACTGACTTTCCTTTATACATTGCTTTCCTTTCCATTATATCTACATTTCCTTTCTTTTCTATTCCCCTCCTTTCCCTTCCTTTATACTTACCTCTGCTTCCTTTCTTTTATACTTTCCCTTCCTTTATACTTTCCATTCCCTTATACTTTCCTTTCCATTCCTATTTTAAACTTACCCATTCCTTTCATTTATACTTTCTTATCCTTTCCAATATACTTACCTTTGCTTTCCTTTCTTTTATACTTTCCCTTTCCTTTTCTGTATACTTTCTTTTCCTTTACACTTTCATCTCAATTCCTATTTTTAAACTTAGCCTTTCCTTTCATTTATACTTTCCTTTCCTTTCATACTTTCCTTTGCTTTCCTTTCTTTTATAAATTCCCTTCTTTAATAATTCCTTTCCCTTTGCATTATACCTACCTTCCCTTCTTGTTCTGTAACATTTTCCTTTAGACCTTCCTTTCCATTCCTTTTTTTTTTTTTAATTAACCTTTCCTTTCCTTTTTTATATACTTCCCTATCCTTACAATTCTACATACAGTGACTCTCCTTTGTACTTTGCTTTCCTTTACATTATATCTACCTTTCCTTTCTTTTCTGTTCCCTTCCTTTCCCTTCCTTTATACTTACCTTTGCTTCCTTTCTTTTATACTTTCCCTATCCTTTTCTGTATACTTTCTTTTCCTTTACACTTTCATTTCAATTCCTATTTTTAAACTTAGCCTTTCGTTTCATACTTTCCTTTGCTTTTTTTTCTTTTATAAATTCCCTTCTTTAATAATTCCCTTCCCTTTGCAATATACCTACCTTCACTTTTTGTTCTGTAACATTTTCCTTTAGACCTTCCATTCCATTCCTTTTTTTTTTTTTAATTAACCTTTCCTTTCCTTTTTTATATACTTCCCTATCCTTACAATTCTACATACAGTGACTTTCCTTGGTACTTTGCTTTCCTTTCCATTATATCTACCTTTCCTTTCTTTTCTATTCCCTTCCTTTCCCTTCCTTTATACTTACCTTTGCTTCCTTTCTTTTATACTTTCCCTTCCTTTATACTTTCCTTTTCTTTATACTTTCCTTTATAATTTCCTTTTCTGTATACTTTCCTTTCCTTTACACTTTCATCTCAATTCCTATTTTTAAACTTAGCCTCTCCTTTCATTTATACTTTCCTTTCCTTTCCTTTCCTTTCATACTTACCTTTGCTTTCCTTTCTTTTATAAATTCCCTTCTTTTATAATTCCCTTCCCTTTGCATTATACCTACATTCCCTTTCTGTTCTGTAACATTTTCCTTTAGACCTTCCTTTCCATTCCTTTTTTTTTTTTTAAATTAACCTTTCCTTTCCTTTTTTATATACTTCCCTATCCTTACAATTCTACATAAATTGACTTTCCTTTATACATTGCTTTCCTTTCCATTTTTTCTACCTTTCCTTTCTTTTCTATTCCCTTCCTTTCCCTTCCTTTATACTTACCTTTGCTTCCTTTCTGTTATACCTTCCCATCCTTTATACTTTCCATTCCCTTATACTTTCCTTTCCATTCCTATTTTTAAACTTACCTATTCCTTTCATTTATACTTTCTTATCCTTTCCAATATACTTACCTTTGCTTTCCTTTCTTTTATACTTTCCCTTTCCTTTTCTGTATACTTTCTTTTCCTTTACACTGTCATTTCAATTCCTATTTTTAAACTTAGCCTTTCCTTTCATTTATACTTTCCTTTCATACTTTCCTTTCCTTTCCTTTATAAATTCCCTTCTTTAATAATTCTCTTCCCTTTGCATTATACCTACCTTCACTTTTTGTTCTGTAACATTTTCCTTTAGACCTTCCTTTCCATTCCATTTTTTTTTAAATTAACCTTTCCTTTCCTTTTTTATATATACTTCCCTATCCTTACAATTCTACATACATTGACTTTCCTTTATACATTGCTTTCCTTTCCATTATATCTACCTTTCCTTTCTTTACTATTCCCTTCCTTTCCCTGCCTTTATACTCGCCTTTGCTTCCTTTCTTTTATACTTTCCCTTCCTTTATACTTTCCATTCCTTTATACTTTCCTTTCCATTCCTATTTTTAAACTTACCCATTCCTTTCATTTATACTTTTCTAACCTTTCCAATATACTTACATTTGCTTTCCTTTCTTTTATACTTTCCCTTCCTTTATACTTTCCTTTTCTTTATACTTTCCTTTCCTTTATACTTTCCTTTTCTGTATACTTTCCTTTCACTTATACTTTCATTTCAATTCCTATTTTTAAACTTAGCCTTTTCTTTTCATTTATACTTTCCTTTCCTTTCCTTTCCTTTCCTTTCCTTTCCTTTCCTTTCCTTTCCTTTCCTTTCCTTTCCTTTCCTTTCCTTTCCTTTCCTTTCCTTTCCTTTCCTTTCCTTTCCTTTCCTTTCCTTTCCTTTCCTTTCCTTTCCTTTCCTTTCCTTTCCTTTCCTTTCCTTTCCTTTCCTTTCCTTTCCTTTCCTTTCCTTTCCTTTCATACTTACCTTTGCTGTCCTTTTTTTTATAAATTCCATTCTTTTATAATTCACTTCCCTTTGCATTATACCTACATTCCCTTTCTGTTCTGTAACATTTTACTTTAGACCTTCCTTTCTATTACTTTTTTTTTTTTAAATTAACCTTTCCTTTCCTTTTTTATATACTTCCCTATCCTTACAATTCTACATACATTGACTTTCCTTTATACATTGCTTTCCTTTCCATTTTATCTACCTTTTCTTTCTTTTCTATTCCCTTCCTTTCCCTTCCTTTATACTTAACTTTGCTTCCTTTCTTTTATACTTTCCCTTCCTTTATACTTTCCATTCCTTTACACTTTCCTTTCCATTCCTATTTTTAAACTTACCCATTCCTTTCATTTATACTTTCTTATCCTTTCCAATATACTTACCTTTGCTTTCCTTTCTTTTATACTTTCCCTTCCTTTATACTTTCTTTTTCTTTATACTTTCCTTTCCTTTATACTTTCCTTTTCTGTATACTTTCCTTTCCTTTACACTTTCATTTCAATTCCTATTTTTAAACTTAGCCTCTCCTTTCATTTATTCTTTCCTTTCCTTTCATACTTACATTTGCTTTCCTTTCTTTTATAAATTCCCTTCTTTTATAATTCCCTTCCCTTTGCATTATACCTACATTCCTTTTCTGTTCTGTAGCATTTTCCTTTAGACCTTCCTTTCCATTCCTTTTTTTTTTTTTAAATTAACCTTGCCTTTCCTTTTTTATATACTTCCCTATCCTTACAATTCTACATACATTGACTTTCCCTTATACATTGCTTTCCTTTCCATAACTACCTTTCCTTTCTTTTCTATTCCTTTCCTTTCCCTTCCATTATACTTACCTTTGCTTCCTTTCTTTTATACTTTCCCTTCCTTTATACTTTCCATTCCCTTACACTTTCCTTTCCATTCCTATTTTTAAAATTACCCATTCCTTTCATTTATACTTTCTTATCCTTTCCAATATACTTACCTTTGCTATCCTTTCTTTTATACTTTCCCTTCCTTTATACTTTCCTTTTCTTTATACTTTCCTTTCCTTTATACTTTCCTTTTCTGTATACTTTCCTTTCCTTTACACTTTCATCTCAATTCCTATTTTTAAACTTACCCTCTCCTTTCATTTATACTTTCCTTTCCTTTCCTTTCATACTTACCTTTGCTTTCCTTTCTTTTATAAATTCCCTTCTTTTATAATTCCCTTCCCTTTGCATTATACCTACAATCCCTTTCTGTTTTGTAACATTTTCCTTTAGACCTTCCTTTCTATTACTTTTTCTTTTTTAAATTTTTTTAAAATTTAAAAAAATTTTTATTTATTTTTTAAATATACTTCCCTATCCTTACAATTCTACATACATTGACTTTCCTTTATACTTTGCTTTCCTTTCCATTATATCTTCCTTTCCCTTCTTTTCTATTCCCTTCCTTTCCCTTCCTTTATACTTACCTTTGCTTCCTTTCTTTTATACTTTCCCTTCCTTTATACTTTCCATTCCCTTATACTTTCCTTTCCATTCCTATTTTAAACTTACCCATTCCTTTCATTTATACTTTCTTATCCTTTCCAATATACTTACCATTGCTTTCCTTTCTTTTATACTTTCCCTTTCCTTTTCTGTATACTTTCTTTTCCTTTACACTTTCATCTCAATTCCTACTTTTAAACTTAGCCTTTCCTTTCATTTATACTTTCCTTTCCTTTCATACTTTCCTTTGCTTTCCTTTCTTTTATAAATTCCCTTCTTTTATAATTCCTTTCCCTTTGCATTATACCTACATTCCCTTTTTGTTCTGTAACATTTTCCTTTAGACCTTCCTTTCCATTCCTTTTTTTTTTTTTAATTAACCTTTCCTTTCCTTTTTTATATTCTTCCCTATCCTTACAATTCTACATACACTGACTTTCCTTTATACATTGCTTTCCTTTCCATTATATCTACATTTCCTTTCTTTTCTATTCCCCTCCTTTCCCTTCCTTTATACTTACCTCTGCTTCCTTTCTTTTATACTTTCCCTTCCTTTATACTTTCCATTCCCTTATACTTTCCTTTCCATTCCTATTTTAAACTTACCCATTCCTTTCATTTATACTTTCTTATCCTTTCCAATATACTTACCTTTGCTTTCCTTTCTTTTATATTTTCCCTTTCCTTTTCTGTATACTTTCTTTTCCTTTACACTTTACTCTCAATTCCTATTTTTAAACTTAGCCTTTCCTTTCATTTATACTTTCCTTTCCTTTCATACTTTCCTTCGCTTTCCTTTCTTTTATAAATTCCCTTCTTTAATAATTCCTTTCCCTTTGCATTATACCTACCTTCCCTTTTTGTTCTGTAACATTTTCTGTTAGACCTTCCTTTCCATTCCTTTTTTCTTTTTTAATTAACCTTTCCTTTTCTTTTTTGTATACTTCCCTATCCTTACAATTCTACATACAGTGACTTTCCTTTGTACTTTGCTTTCCTTTCCATTATATCTACCTTTCCTTTCTTTTCTGTTCCCTTCCTTTCCCTTCCTTTATACTTACCTTTGATTCCTTTCTTTTATACTTTCCCTATCCTTTTCTGTATACTTTCTTTTCCTTTACACTTTCATTTCAATTCCTATTTTTAAACTTAGCATTTCCTTTCATACTTTCCTTTGCTTTTTTTTCTTTTATAAATTCCCTTCTTTAATAATTCCCTTCCCTTTGCATTATACCTACCTTCACTTTTTGTTCTGTAACATTTTCCTTTAGACTTTCCTTTCCATTCCTTTTTTTTTTTAATTAACCTTTCCTTTCCTTTTTTATATACTTCCCTATCCTTACAATTCTACATACATTGACTTTCCTTTATACATTGCTTTCCTTTCCATTATATCTACCTTTCCTTTCTTTTCTATTCCCCTTCTTTCCCTTCCTTTATACTTACCTCTGCTTCCTTTCTTTTATACTTTCCCTTCCTTTATATTTTCCATTCCTTTATACTTTCCTTTCCATTCCTATTTTTAAACTTACCCATTCCTTTCATTTATACTTTCTTATCCTTTCCAATATACTTAACATTGCTTTCCTTTCTTGTATAATTTCCCTTCTTGTATTCTTTCATTATCTTTAGACTTTCCTTTCCTTTATACTTTCCTTTTCTGTTTACTTTCCTTTCCTTTACACTTTCAATTCCTATTTTTAAACTTAGCCTCTCCTTTCATTTATACTTTCCTTTCCTTTCCTTTCATACTTACTTTTGCTTTCCTTTCTTTTACAAATTCCCTTCTTTTATAATTCCCTTCCCTTTGCATTATACCTACCTTCACTTTTTGTTCTGTAACATTTTCCCTTAGACCTTCCTTTCCATTCCTTTTTTTTTTTTTAAATTAACCTTTCCTTTCCTTTTTCATATACTTCCCTATACTTACAATTCTACATACATTGACTTTCATTTATACATTGCTTTCCTTTCCATTATATCTACCTTTCCTTTCTTTTCTATTCCCTTCCTTTCCCTTCCTTTATACTTACCTTTGCTTCCTTTCTTTTATACTTTCCCTTCCTTTATACTTTCCATTCCCTTATACTTTCCTTTCCATTCCTATTTTAAACTTACCCATTCCTTTCATTTATACTTTCTTATCCTTTCCAATATACTTACCTTTGCTTTCCTTTCTTTTATACTTTCCCTTCCTTTATACTTTCCTTTTCTGTATACTTTCCTTTCCTTTACACTTTCATTTCAATTCCTATTTTTAAACTTAGCCTCTCCTTTCATTTATACTTTCCTTTTTTTTTCATACTTACCTTTGCTTTCCTTTCTTTTATAAATTCCCTTCTTTTATAATTCCCTTCCTTTTGCATTATACCTACATTCCCTTTCTGTTCTGTAACATTTTCCTTTAGACCTTCCTTTCCATTCCTTTTTTTTTTTTTAAATTAACCTTGCCTTTCCTTTTTTATACACTTTCCTATCCTTACAATTCAACATACATTGACTTTCCCTTATACATTGCTTTCCTTACCATTATATCTATCTTTCCTTTCTTTTCTATTCCCTTCCTTTCCCTTCCTTTATACCTATCTTTGCTTCCTTTCTTTTATACTTTCCCTTCCTTTATACTTTCCATTCCCTTATACTTTCCTTTCCATTCCTATTTTTAAACTTACCCATTCCTTTCATTTATACTTTCTTATCCTTTCCAATATACTTACCTTTGCTTTCCTTTCTTTTATACTTTCCCTTCCTTTATGATTTCCTTTTCTTTATACTTTCCTTTCCTTTATACTTCCCTTTTCTGTATACTTTCCTTTCCTTTACACTTTCATTTCAATTCCTATTTTTAAATTTAGACTTTCCTTTCATTTATACTTTCCTTTCATATTTACCTTTGCTTTCCTTTCTTTTATAAATTCTCTTCTTTTATAATTCCCTTCCCTTTGCATTATACCTACATTCCCTTTCTGTTCTGTAACATTTTCCTTTAGACCTACCTTTCCATTCCTTTTTTTTTTTTTTAAATTAACCTTTCCTTTCCTTTTTTATATACTTCCCTATCCTTACAATTCTACATACATTGACTTTCCTTTATATCTACCTTTCCATTATATCTCCCTTTCCTTTCTTTTCTATTCCCTTCCTTTCCCTTCCTTTATACTTACCTTTGCTTCCTTTCTTTTATACTTTCCCTTCCTTTATACTTTCCTTTTCTTTATACTTTCCTTTCCTTTATAATTTCCTTTTCTGTATACTTTCCTTTCCTTTACACTTTCATCTCAATTCCTATTTTTAAACTTAGCCTCTCCTTTCATTTATACTTTCCTTTCCTTTCCTTTCATACTTACCTTTGCTTTCCTTTCTTTTATAAATTCTCTTCTTTTATAATTCTCTTCCCTTTGCATTATACCTACATTCCCTTTCTGTTCTGTAACATTTTCATTTAGACCTTCCTTTCCATTCCTTTTTTTTTTCTTAAATTAACCTTTCCTTTCCTTTTTTATATACTTCCCTATCCTTACAATTCTACATACATTGACTTTCCTTTATACATTGCTTTCCTTTCCATTTTATCTACCTTTCCTTTCTTTTCTATTCCCTTACTTTCCCTTCCTTTATACTTACCTTTGCTTCCTTTCTTTTATACCTTCCCATCCTTTATACTTTCCATTCCCTTATACTTTCCTTTCCATTCCTATTTTTAAACTTACCCATTCCTTTCATTTATACTTTCTTATCCTTTCCAATATACTTACCTTTGCTTTCCTTTATTTTATACTTTCCCTTTCTATTTCTGTATACTTTCTTTTCCTTTACACTTTCATTTCAATTCCTATTTTTAAACTTAGCCTTTCCTTTCATTTATACTTTCCTTTCATACTTTCCTTTGCTTTCCTTTCCTTTATAAATTCCCTTCTTTAATAATTCCCTTCCCTTTGCATTATACCTACCTTTACTTTTTGTTCTGTAACATTTTCCTTTAGACCTTCCTTTCCATTCCATTTTTTTAAAAATTAACCTTTCCTTTCCTTTTTTATATATACTTCCCTATCCTTACAATTCTACATACATTGACTTTCCTTTATACATTGCTTTCCTTTCCATTATATCTACCTTTCCTTTCTTTACTATTCCCTTCCTTTCCCTGCCTTTATACTCGCCTTTGCTTCCTTTCTTTTTTACTTTCCCTTCCTTTATACTTTCCATTCCTTTATACTTTCCTTTCCATTCCTATTTTTAAACTTACCCATTCCTTTCATTTATACTTTTCTAACCTTTCCAATATACTTACATTTGCTTTCCTTTCTTTTATACTTTCCCTTCCTTTATACTTTCCTTTTCTTTATACTTTCCTTTCTTTTATACTTTCCTTTTCTGTATACTTTCCTTTCCTTTACACTTTCATTTCAATTCCTATTTTTAAACTTAGCCTTTCCTTTCACTTATACTTTCCATTCATACTTACCTTTGCTTTTCTTTCTTTTAGAAATTCCCTTCTTTTATAATTCCCTTCCCTTTACATTATACCTACCTTCCCTTTCTGTTCTGTAACATTTTCCTTTAGACCTTCCTTTCCATTCCTTTTTTTTTTTTTAAATTAACCTTTCCTTTCCTTTTTTATATACTTCCCTATACTTACAATTCTACATACATTGACTTTCATTTATACATTGCTTTCCTTTCCATTATATCTACCTTTCCTTTCTTTTCTATTCCCTTCCTTTCCCTTCCTTTATACTTACCTTTGCTTCCTTTCTTTTATACTTTCCCTTCCTTTATACTTTCCATTCCCTTATACTTTCCTTTCCATTCCTATTTTAAACTTACCCATTCCTTTCATTTATACTTTCTTATCCTTTCCAATATACTTACCTTTGCTTTCCTTTCTTTTATACTTTCCCTTCCTTTATACTTTCCTTTTCTGTATACTTTCCTTTCCTTTACACTTTCATTTCAATTCCTATTTTTAAACTTAGCCTCTCCTTTCATTTATACTTTCCTTTCCTTTCATACTTACCTTTGCTTTCCTTTCTTTTATAAATTCCCTTCTTTTATAATTCCCTTCCCTTTGTAATATACCTACATTCCATTTCTGTTCTGTAACATTTTGCTTTAGACCTTCCTTTCCATTCCTTTTTTTTTTTTTTAAATTAACCTTTCCTTTCCTTTTTTATATTCTTCCCTATCCTTACAATTCTACATACATTGACTTTCCTTTCTACATTGTTTTCCTTTCCATTATATCTACCTTTCCTTTCTTTTCTATTCCCTTCCTTTCCCTTCCTTTATACTTACCTTTGCTTCCTTTCTTTTATACTTTCCCTTCCTTTATACTTTCCATTCCCTTATACTTTCCTTTCCATTCCTATTTTTAAACTTACCCATTCCTTTCATTTATACTTTTCTAACCTTTCCAATATACTTACATTTGCTTTCCTTTCTTTTATACTTTCCCTTCCTTTATACTTTCCTTTTCTTTTTACTTTCCTTTCTTTTATACTTTCCTTTTCTGTATACTTTCCTTTCCTTTACACTTTCATTTCAATTCCTATTTTTAAACTTAGCCTTTCCTGTCACTTATACTTTCCATTCATACTTACCTTTGCTTTCCTTTCTTTTATAAATTCCCTTCTTTTATAATTCCCTTCCCTTTGCATTATACCTACCTTCCCTTTCTGTTCTGTAACATTTTCCTTTAGACCTTCCTTTCCATTCCTTTTTTTTTTTTTAAATTAACCTTTCCTTTCCTTTTTCATATACTTCCCTATCCTTACAATTCTACATACATTGACTTTCATTTATACATTGCTTTCCTTTCCATTATATCTCCCTTTCCTTTCTTTTCTATTCCCTTCCTTTCCCTTCCTTTATACTTACCTTTGCTTCCTTTCTTTTATACTTTCCCTTCCTTTATACTTTCCATTCCCTTATACTTTCCTTTCCATTCCTATTTTAAACTTACCCATTCCTTTCATTTATACTTTCTTATCCTTTCCAATATACTTACCTTTGCTTTCCTTTCTTTTATACTTTCCCTTCCTTTATACTTTCCTTTTCTGTATACTTTCCTTTCCTTTACACTTTCATTTCAATTCCTATTTTTAAACTTAGCTTTTCCTTTCATTTATACTTTCCTTTCCTTTCATACTTACCTTTGCTTTCCTCTCTTTTATATATTCCCTTCTTTTATAATTCCCTTCCCTTTGTAATATACCTACATTCCATTTCTGTTCTGTAACATTTTGCTTTAGACCTTCCTTTCCATTCCTTTTTTTTTTTTTAAATTAACCTTTTCTTTCCTTTTTTATATTCTTCTCTATCCTTACAATTCTACATACATTGACTTTCCTTTATACATTGCTTTCCTTTCCATTATATCTACCTTTCCTTTCTTTTCTATTCCCTTCCTTTCCCTTCCTTTATACTTACCTTTGCTTCCTTTCTTTTATACTTTCCCTTCCTTTATACTTTCCATTCCTTTATACTTTCCTTTCCATTCCTATTTTTAAACTTACCCATTCCTTTCATTTATACTTTCTTATCCTTTCCAATATACTTACCTTTGCTTTCCTTTCTTTTATACTTTCCCTTCCTTTATACTTTCCTTTTCTTTATACTTTCCTTTCCTTTATACTTTCCTTTTCTGTATACTTTCCTTTCCTTTACACTTTCATTTCAATTCCTATTTTTAAACTTAGACTTTCCTTTCATTTATACTTTCCTTTCATACTAAACTTTGCTTTCCTTTCTTTTATAAATTCCCTTCTTTTATAATTTCCTTCCCTTTGCACTATACCTACATTCCCTTTCTGTTCTGTAACATTTTCCTTTAGACCTTCCTTTCCATTCCTTTTTTTTTTTTAAATTAACCTTTCCTTTCCTTTTTTATATACTTCCCTATCCTTGCAATTCTACATACATTGACTTTCCTGTATACATTGCTTTCCATTCCATTATATCTACCTTTCCTTTCTTTTCTATTCCCCTCCTTTCCCTTCCTTTATACTTACCTTTGCTTCCTTTCTTTTATACTTTCCCTTCCTTTATACTTTCCATTCCTTTATACTTTCCTTTCCATTCCTATTTTTAAACTTACCCATTCCTTTCATTTATACTTTCTTATCCTTTCCAATATACTTACCTTTGCTTTCCTTTCTTTTATACTTTCCCTTCCTTTATACTTTCCTTTTCTTTATACTTTCCTTTCCATTATACTTTCC
Organism: Coturnix japonica; assembly: GCF_054131305.1. Taxonomy (NCBI): domain Eukaryota; kingdom Metazoa; phylum Chordata; class Aves; order Galliformes; family Phasianidae; genus Coturnix; species Coturnix japonica. The sequence goes on from NC_140702.1 coordinate 49,500,106, forward strand.
TTTCTTTTGTACCTTACTTTCCTTTATACTTTTCTTTCCTTAGCATACCTTTATACTTTCCTTTCGTTTATACTTTTCTTTCCTTTCATTTATTTTTTTCTTGCCTATATATTTGATATTTTTTTTCTTATTTTCTTCCTTCCCCCCCCCTCACCCTCCTTTTTTCTGTTCTTATATATTTTTTATTTCCTTTTCTTTTCCTTTTTCTTTTCCTTCCCCCCCCCCCTTTTTTCTTCTTTTCTCTTTACTTTTTCTTTTTTTTCTACTTATTTTTCTTGCCTTCTTTCCTTATCCTTTGGCTTTTTCTTCCCCTTTTTGTTTTATTTTTCTTCCCCATTTTCTTTTTCTTCTCCTTTTTCGATTCTTTTTCTTTCCAAATCTTCTTCTATTTTCTTCCCTGTTTTCTTCCCTCGTCTTTCTTCCCCTTTTATCTTTTACTTTCTCCTCTTTTACGTTTTTTTTCCCTGTGTCTTTTTCTTTACCTTTTTCTTCCCTACCTCCATTTTATTTTTCTTCTTTCTTGCTTTCTTTTTAATTTTCATTTTCTTTACATTTTTCTTCCGCTTTTCTCATTATTTTTTATTTCTTGCTTTTCTTCCCTCTTTCCCCTCCCCCCCCCCTCCACATTTTGTCTTTTGCTTCCTCCTTTTAAAATCTTGATTGTTTTTTTCTTATTTTCTTCTCTTCCCCCCCCTTTTTTTGTTCCCATATATTTTTTACTTGTTTATGTTTTCCTCTTCCTTTTCCATCCCCCTTTTCTTTTGCTTTTGGTTCTTCTTAACCTGTTTTTCTTTTGCTTCCCTCTTTTTGTTCTCCTTTCTCTATTTAATTTTCATTTTCTCTTCCCCCTTTCCTTTCCTCTTTTTTCTTGCTCCTTTTTTTCTTCCCCTTTATGTTTCCCTTTCCCTTTCTTTCCCTTTATCTTTTTTTCTCTTTTTTCTTTTATTTTCCTGTCTTTTCTTTCTTTACTTTTTCTTTTTTTCTTCTTCTTGTTCTTCCCTTCTTTCCTTTTGCTTTTGCTTCTTCTTTCCCTTTTTATTTTATTTTTCTTCCCCATTTTATTTCCTTTCTCCTTTTTCTATTCTTTTTCTTCCCTATTATCATTCCTCTATTTTCTTCCGTTTTCTCCCCTCTTTTTTCTTCCCCTTTTATCTTGACTTTCTCCTGTTTCATGTTTTTTTCCCTATTTCTTTTAACTTTTTCTTCCCTATCTTTATTTTATTTTTCTTCTTTCTTGCTTTTATCTCTTTTTAATATTCGTTTTCTTTCCATTTTTCTTCCCCTTTTCTCATTCTTTTTTATTTCTTGATTTTTTTCCCCTTTTTTCTTTTTACCCCGACCCATTCTTTGTCTTTTTTTTTCTTTTTTAACTTTGATAATTATTTTTTTTTCTTCTTCTCTTCCCTTCCCCCTTTTTTTTATAGCCCATATATTCTTTACTTCTTTTCCTTTTCCAATCATTCCCCCACCCCCCAACCCTTATTTTCTTTAGCTTTTGTTTCTTTTTACCCTATCTGTTTTACTTTCGCTTCCTCCTTTTCTGTTCTCTTTTCTCTTTTTCTTCCCTATTTAATTTTCTTTTTTGCTTCCCCATTTCCTTCCCTCTGTTTTCTTGCTTTTTTTTCTTTCCCTTTATGTTTTTTTCTTTCTTCTTTTCTTCTCTATTCTTTACCTTTTTCTTTTTCTTTTTTTTCTTTTCTTTTCTTTTTCCTTTTTTTCTTTTTTCTTTTTTCCTTTGTTTTCCTTTTTTTTCTTTTCCTTTCTTTTTTTATTCTTTTCTTCTTCTTTTCTTTTTCTTCCCTTCTTTCCTTTCGCTTTTACTTTCTCTTCCCCTTTTTGTTTTTTCTTCCCCATTTTTTCCTTTCTCCTTTTCCTATTCTTTTTCTTCCTTATTATCATTCTTCTTCTATTTCCTTCCCTGTATTCTTCCCTCTTTTTTCTTCCCTCTTTTTTTCTTCCTTTTATCTTTACTTTCCCCCTTCTGTTTCCTGTTTTTTATTTCTCCTATTTCTTTTCCATTACCTTTTTTCCCTATCTTCCCCCTTTTCTATTCCCTTTTCTCTTTTTCTTCACTGTTTAATTTTCATTTCCTCTTTCTTCCCCCTTTCCTTCCCTGTTTTTTCTTGCTCTTTTTTTTTTCCTTCCCCTTTATCTTTCCTTATCGCTCTCTTTCCCTTTCCCTCTCTCTTTCGTATTCCCTTTCTTCTTCACTTCCCTCTTTTCTTTACTCTTCATTCCTTTCTTTTTCTTCTTCTTCTTTTTCTTCCTTTTCTTTGCTTCTTTTTCTTTTTCTTCACTTCTTTCATTTTCCTTTTGTTCATTTCTCCTGTTTTTGTTTTTCTTTTCTTCCCCATTTTCTTTTCCTTCTATTTTTTATATTCTTTTTCTTCCCTATTATCATTTTTCTTCTTTTTTCCCCATTTTCTTACCTTTACCCCCCCAATTTTATTTTTGTCTTCCCTCTTCTATTTCCTTTTATCTTTCTCCTATTACTTTTTTTTCTCTTCTTCTTTCCTTTCCTTATATTCTCTCCTTTTCTTCTTTTCTTTTTTCCTTTCTTTTTTCTATCCTCTTTCCATTTTCTCCCCTCCCCTCTCCTCATTTTTTTTTCCCTCTCTTTCCCTTTCTTTCCCTTTTCCTTTCTCTTTCCCTTTCCCTTTATTTCCCTTTCCCTTCCCTTTCTCTTTTCTTCTTTTCATTTCTTCTTTTAATTTTTTTTCTTCTTTGACTTCCCTTCTTTCCTTTTGCTTTTGTTTTTTCTTCCCCTATTTTTTTCTTCCTCATTTTCTTTCCCTTCTCCTCTCACTATTCTTTTTCTTCCCAACTATCATTCTTCTTCTGTTTTCCTCCCTCTTTTCTTCCCCCTTTATTCTTCCCCTTTTATCTTTGCTTTCCCACTTCTCTTTCCCTTCTCTCCCCTTTCTTTCCCTTTACCCCCCTCTATCCCTTTCCCTTTCTTTTTTCTTATTTTCTTTTCTTTTTTTTATTCTTTTCTTTTGCTACCCTATTTTTCTTCTCTATTTTTTCCTCTTTTTTCTTTTTCTTTTTCTCTTCTTTTTTCTTTTTCTATTTTCTTTTGGCTTTGCTATTATTTTATCCTTTTTGTTTTTCTATATCTTCCTTTTTTCCCCTTTATTCTATTCTTCTTTCTCTTTTCTATCCCTATTATTTTTTTCCCTTTTCATTAACTTTTTTCTTTATCTTTTTTCTTTTTTTTTCTTTCTTTTCTGTTGCTCTATCTTCTTGTTTCTTTTTCTTTTATTTTTTTCTGCTGCTTTTTCTTCTTGTTTCATTGATTTTCCTTTTTTTTTGCTTTTTAAATCTCTCTGTTTTTCCTCTCCTTTTTTTTCTTTCTTTTTCTTCCCTTGTTTCTTTTTTATCCCAATTTTCTTCACCTTTTTCTTTCATCTTCTTCCCCTTCTTCATTTCCTTTACTTTCCTTTTTTTTTTACTTTTAAAGCACAATTACTTCATGAAATGATACTTCTCGATGTACAAACAGATATAAAAATATCATCTGATACCTCTTTGCGCTGTTCTCACAATCATAGAGTAGCCATCAGTAGCTTTGGTTTTGGTAAAAAAAAAAAAAAAGAAAAAAAAATCTGCAGGACTGTCGTACAAATACTGGTGATGGGGGATGGAGGGGAGATATTCTGGCCATCAGTGACCTTTCCCTTCCATTTCCCCCCCTTATTTTCTTTTGCTTTTGGTTCTTCTTACCCTATTTGTTTTTCTCTTCCTTCCCCCTTTTCTGTTCTCCTTTCTCTTTTTCTTCCCTATTTTCTCTTCCCCCTTTCCTTCCCCCTTTTTTCTTGCTCTTTTTTTTTACTTCCCCTTTATGTTTCCCTTTCCCTTTCCTTTTATTTCCCTTTCCCTTTATTTCCCTTCCCTTTTTCTTTTCTCTTTTCAATTCTTTTCTTTGGGGAAGCTGTATTTATGTTGTATTTACTTTGGTATTTATCTTACCTTTTTAGAGGAGTTGTGCCTGCTTCTGCTTCTTCAAAAAGGAACAGGGAGCTCTACAGTAGAAGCCTGAAGGTGAGGTGGGCTGGCCTCTCTGTCTGCCTGTGCTCCTTCCTTCCCCCTGGAAAGTTCACCACATGAGACTTTGATAGGCTTCTTCTTACCCTATTTGTTTTACTTTTCCTCCCCCCTTTCGTGTTCTCCTTTCTCTTTTTCTTCCCTATTTAATTTTCATTTTCTATTTACTTCCCCCTTTCCTTCCCTCTTTTTTCTTGCTCTTTCTTTTTCATCCCCTTTATGTTTCCGTTTCCCTTCCTCTTTCCCTTTCCCTTCCACTTCCCCTTTCTCTTTCCCTTTCCCTTCCCCTTTCCCTTTTCCTTCCCTTTTCTCTTTCCTTTCCCTTTTTGTTTCCCCTTCCCTTCCCTTCTTTTCCTTCCAAGAAGCTGTATTTATCTTGTATTTACTTATGTATTTATCTTACCTTTTTAGAGGTGTTGTGCCTGCTTCTGCTGGCTTCAAAAAGGAACAGGGAGCTCTACAGTAGAAGCCTGAAGTTGAGGTGGGGTGGGCTGTCTGCCTGTACTCCTTCCTTCCTCCTGGAAAGTTCACCACATGAGGTTTTGATAGGCTTCCATAATGTATGGGTATGGAAAGCTGCAACTAACTCTGCAGATGACTGGTATATACTTAACATCTGAAATCTCAATCAAATTTTCTGCTTGTTGAGTTATTGTCTGGCATTCACTTATTTCCTGATTTGGCCATCACTTCTGGCTGCTCTTTTGACAGATTTTCACTATTTCTGCAGTCACATTGGTCTGGCAACAGGGGAATCAGCTGTGGCTGTGGGTGTGGTGAGAGCAGCACAACCACCCCATCCTTCTCTGAGTCCTCACTTCCTCTGCAGCATTGCTTCACAGACCCTTGCACACCCTAAAAGCAGCGGCCAGCAACCAGCCATAGTGACCTGGGTTTAATTTGTCTGCAGTTGAATACAATTAGTCCCCAGACAAACTTGGGTCGCCTTTTTGTTTCACCAAAAAAATCACTGATGCTGAAGATCTGGCATATGCTCCAGCCTTACAGCTCAAGTCCTGTCACCTACCCCCGCCCCCCCCCCACCACCCCCCCCCACCCCCCGCCGGCAATGTGTGAGTTCAGCTGAAAGTGAACTGTATATACAAGACATTTGAGAGCTCCTTGTGAAATGGGCTTGTATTTTAAACTTCCAAGCGTCTGGAACCTCAACTGGCTTTGAATGCATCCCTGAGCCGAGCCCAATCTGGACACATACCTGAGGGTGGAGAGCAGAGACGATCCGCTTTTGGGAGCCGGGCTGAAAACGGCTGCGCCATAACCCGCATAGTACATCAGGATCACTCCGTCGGGCAAGCGGCTCCATCTAGCGGCCGTGGCCCGTTTCATGCCGGACGCTCAGTGATGTCACCAACGAATGAGCTGACGTTACAGCACGGGGCGACCCTTCCCCGATCCCGGGCAGCCCCAGGATCTTCCTGGGAGCGATATGAGCAGAGCAGGGGTGGGGTGCATTGTAACTCCTCAGCGTCACCCGCAGGTTCACCAGCAACTCACTGCAGCGCTCCCTGAGAACCACGGAAAGGGCTTGGTGCTGTGAGCACCTGGAGGAGCTCTTTGGGATAGGGAGTGGCCGAATGTTGCTTCCGGCTTTGCTGCTGGCTAGATTTGCTGTGTGGACTGATATCAAATGCATTACAGTAGTTTGAGGCACCGGGAGATGACTGCCAGGCCCTCTGTCAAAGGAAAAACAAGTCTTTTGGCAGTGTGAAAAATAAACTGGGCTGTTCTCCAGTAGCAACCCAGAAAGATTATTGGATTTTGCACTTTGTTAGTAATTTGTAAGCAAATACTCAAACTATCAAAGTAGAAAATAATATTTCCTTATTTTATTTTATTTTATCTTATTTTATTTTATTTTAGAATGTGAGCTGAATAACATCTTCATCCTCACCTCCAGATTGCAGTATGGGAGCCAGTTGAGATGTCTCCTTCATGCTTTTGGTCTGGCAATCAGCTACTTTGCTGGATCAAACAGCCTGGAGACCCAATAGTGGCTGTCAAAGCTGAGGAGATCTTATCTTTCACTGTTAAGTGCTGGCTCATGAGCAAGGGCTGCTCTGATGTCTCCTCATGCTTAACAACATAATGGTATATTTGAATGAACACATCTTCACTAGCAGACAAGGGTGTGGGTCTAGAGCATAAGCAGAGGATAAATTTTCCCCACCATTTGTGCTGGGAGTGAATTATCCTGTAACATTCTCAGGGAACAGGAAGAAGGAGGAAACTGTAACGAGGCAGTGCCACTTCCATGCTCAGAAGAGGATATGTGAGCATCTTCCTGCACTCAGCTTGAAGTTCCCACACACAAAAGGACCTAGACCCTTGTTTTTCAGTCTTCTGCTGACATATATCATGTAGCACTTCATATGCCTTTATTTTTACTTAGCCTTACTGACATGCCTATATAAACCAGTGTAACCTGTAAGACTGGCATTGTCAAAGTGATTGTTCAGGAAGCTATTTTCACAGTTGAAGGCCAAGAAGATGCTACCACTTTTCAAGTGCTACATGGAATTTGTTGCTTGTAAAGGTCAGCTTTCATGGTTCATGCTGTAACACTACCCTAATCCTCATCAGGATCAACAACATGGATGATGACAATGATCCTTTTTCTCCACCAGAGTCCTCTGTTTCACTGGCAAAAATACTGGAGGCAGGAATAAGGCTGTGGGTTGGATCCTTGGGTACTTTTTCCACTGATGAAATGAAGGCAAGCAAATGACAGATCCAACTGTGCAGCCTTGGGTGTATGAATCAGTATTATCTGCTGGCTGGAGCTCCTGGTAGGTTTTGCACTAAGAAATGGTTTTGGTGTCACATTTGACATGAGACTCAGACTATCATGGGGTGTTTTGGGCTCATCTTATACACTATCTCAAGCTCTTTGGGAACAAGCAGCCTATTTTTCATTATGCAATATCGTCTTTATTCATCTACATGTTAATTGCTGGTTTCTAGCCTTTCTAGATCTGTGACCTAAGAATCACAAATCACGACAGGGGCAGAGGCAATTAGTTGTCCTCGGGCTGCTCTCTAAGACTCAAGTGTGTAAATTGCTCTTTCATTCGCACGTGAATTATTCTTAATATCCCTTCTCTGGTAATAAATACGTGGCTGTGAAGGCATGAAGATGTGTGTGTGTTTGTGTGTGTGTGTGTGAGGGGGGGGGTGGGGGTGGTGGGGGATTAAGAGGGAAAGGTAGCATGACCCTCCCGTTCTCTTTTCTTTTTCAAGTAAAAGCTACCCCTAGGTCTTAACATTCTCTCAAAAAGATAATGCTACGGGTTTGTTTGCTTTCTGCATTCCCCTTGGATGCTAAGGCAAGACTAACGCAGAGAGCATAAAGAAGTTCATATGCACATTGCCTCATATTGTATACGTGCTTCTCTATTAGCTCTGGACAGAGAGCATAACCAGATGAAAAACGGGTAACCAGCACAGGTCAGGCAATTCAAAGAGAAAGATGGGGTCTTCAGAAGGGCACCTCAGCTTTATTCCCACTCTCATCTTCTGCAACCCGAGCCAGCAACACCCGCGGCTCCACAGGACGGCCATCACTCCTGCCTCAGGCAGAGAACAGCCCTTTGCCATGCTGACTGTCATCTCTGCTCTGCCAGGAGCTGATGGTTTACTTACAGCAGAGGAATGTATCTCCCGTTCTGGACAGCATGGTGACCTCCTGCTCAGCTTACTCAGACTCCTTTCTCAGAGTGACAAAGTGGGTAAATTGCACCAGAAATGCCCTGTCCATTCCCAGGGTGAGAGAGTGAGGCAGACCTGTAGGAGGCCAGTGGCCAGGATTTTCCATTTACATGCCCTTAGTTCCCTCTCAGTCTGGTAGGGGTGACTGTGAGCACAATTTGGAAGCCTTTGCTTGCTTCATGCCATATCTACTTGGGCTCATCACTGTGGGCTTGGGAAACCAGACAAGTACTTGCATTGGTTTCTGCAGACCATCTTTCACATTTGTGCATTCAGAAGCTCTGCTGTGTGAACACAGCCTCTGTCTGCATCAGCTTGCAGTGTCCCCTTCCCCAGCTGCTGATGTTTGTCAGGTCAGCACTGCACTTGCATGAGGGAGGTCAGCAGAACAACATCCTTAGATAAATGACTGCAAAGGATTTCAAGCCTTCAACATTGCCCCCTTTTGTGATTGGAGCCCTGGGGTATCTCCCTTTTTGTGTGTACCTCTGGTAGAAACGTGGTCCGTGGGCTTTTGCTCTGCCCTTCTTAGCTTCACACACGACAGGCAAGGTACCTGAAACAAGTGCTGAGGGAGGTTGCTAAGCATCCAGCCTTAGAAATATTTAAAGCTCAGCTGAGCAGGGACTAAAACAAATTGCTCTAGATTTTAGGCTAGTTCTGCTTTGAGCAGGAGGTTGAACCAGATGCCTTCAAGGGGTCCTTTCCAAAAAAAGATTATTTTTTTTCTAAATGTTGTGTTCTAATCAATGAAGGCATCAGGTTTGATCAGGTTTGGAAGAGAAACCTGTTTTTCTTGCTGGGGAATGAACTGGTTTCTGCAGAACAAGAACTAGGATATATTGATTTATATGAACAGCTCTGAGCCAGCAGATGTGGTGCAGTGGTTCTACCAGTGCTGCTGCACTTACAGAGGAAATGTTGGTCTTCCAGGGTATTCTCTCTGAATATTTACATCTTACAACCAGTGCAATAGGAATCCCAGAGTGAAAATGCTCAAGTTCCTCTGAGAGAACTTGCACACTGGGTTGGCTCATTGCTGTCTTGTAACTAGTGAAGAAGGATGGAAGGATTAATATAGCACATCTGATGCAGGAGAAAAAAAGATGCATTTCTTATACGTGGAAGAATGAGACAGATGACTGAAAAGAAGCACAAAATGCCTAGGTCATGTCTCATGACTCTTGCAGTTTTGTTCTCACGTGACATTGTAAAGAGAATTTAATTTTATCAGAAAAATGCTTTTTTTTTCTTTATTCTTTCTTTCCTTCCCTAGGAGCCTGCTCTGTTCCCTATAGGGAGAGTCTGTCCTCTGGTGTCCATAGAGGCATTTGGACTCAGCATTTGTTGACTTCTCTGCCTTCCTTTGCAGACATCAGTGAGGAGAGGCTGGGTGATGCCAGCGGAACAGACAATGCTGAGACCTACAGTGACGAAGACACAGACCAAAGGAATTCCCCAGACATGGCTAAAGCCAGAACCTGCTTCACCCCTGAAAGCCCAGAAATTGTATAAGTGGATGAGGTATGTTACGCAGTTCAGAAAACTGGTGGGAGCACAGAGAGCCGTCCAGAGAGCCCCAAGTACCATGCAGAGCAGAATCACCTACTGATAGAAGGTCCTTCTGGGACAGTTTCTTTACCTTTCAGCTTGAAAGCCAACAGACCTCCACTGGAAGTGCTGAAAAAGATTTTCCCTAACCAGAAGCCGACGGTGCTGGAGTTGATCCTGAAAGGATGTGGTGGTGACCTGGTGAGCGCTGTTGAGGTTCTCTTGTCCAGCCGGTCTTCAGTGGCCAGTGGTGAGAGAACTTCTGCAGAGTCAGATGGTCTAGTTCTACCTTCCAATGGGCATATTTTTGAATACACGCTGAGTTCCTATCCTATTTCCTCTTCCAAGTGGTCAGTGGGCTCAGCCTTCAGGGTCCCTGACACACTGAGGTTCTCTGCTGACTCCAGCAATGTTGTGCCCAATCCTCTGACTGTACCTTTGTAGCACCCATTTCCTCAGCCACCTCGCTACCCACTGATGCTGAGGAACACTTTGGCAAGAAACCAGTCCAGTCCTTTCCTGCCTAATGATGTCACCCTTTGGAACACCATGATGCTGCAGCAGCAGTACCAGCTGCGGTCCCATTATGTCAGTCCTTTCTCTAGCAACTCGGCCAGCATCTTCCAAAGCTCTTCTGTCCTTCCTTCTCGCTCATCAGAAGATCCTAGGATCTCAATCCCTGATGACGGATGTCCTATTGTGTCTAAGCAACCTCTTTACACAGAAGATGAGTATGATGAAAGGTCTGATTCTTCAGACTCAAGAATACTCAACACATCTTCTTAGGATGACATTTGGCATACGATAAGTAAGTAAGTGATATTTTCAGTGCAGCTGAACTACTGGGCCTGAAGAGGAGAGACGTATACTCCATGAAACACTTGCAATTGTATTAAAACTTGACTTTGCTTGGTATTGTACTATAGCAATAAAGACATAACGTATTTAATTTCTTGCACTTCATTGGATAATGCCAAATAGCAATACTCTGGCTTTAGCTCTGAGTGCGTACAACAAGGAAAGACTTTATGGCCATCGGTTACGGGACTCTGGAAGATTCATAGCGGAAACAGAAGCTCAAGGTCTACTTTGTTCCTTAACTCAGACAACTGGGGATATTAAACTAGAATACTTGAATGCTGTTTTATAAGAGAGAACTCCTCAGGACATAAGAAATCAAACAAAAGTAGTTCAATTGCAAATGGACTAAAACAAGGACCAGTCATCATCTTTGCATTGAAAGGAAAGGCAGAAGAACTATGCACATGGAACTAGCATGAACTGCTTCTGTACTGTTTGAGCTTGGACATTTTTTAGAAAAATAATCTTATGAGTTATTCTTTTCCCATGGCTAGGTCAAAATGTGTAATGTCAGTGTAAAACCAATTACGGCTGTGAAGTGCATGAAGTGTATTGTGAAATGAACACAAGATTAAACATTGTCAGGTTAATGTAGCATGCTAAGGACTCCAGAAAAATAAACTAAGATGATCATCTTGGTTTATGTCATTTATATTGGGCAAATAGCATTTCTGAGGATAGAGAGCTGATTAACTGCCAGCTGGGGTAACAATGTCTAGTTCCAGCAACAGCAGACAAGGGAAGTCTATTTTTCCCAGTCCAGGTTCTGCCCCCCTGCCTCGTAGCCTGAAACTGAGTCTCAGCAAATGCTATCATGAGGGAAGCTTAGGTCCTTGGCTGTGTGCTACAGACACTTCCAAGTTCAGGAGAGTGAAGCAGAACTTGTAACAGTCACAGTAAGCGGGAAAATATATATATATAAGTAAATAAGAGGCTCTTTTTTTTCTTTTTTTTTTTTTTTCCCTATGCTATAGAAATAGAAATAGGAGATAGGTTGTAATAGCAGATCTTTCTTTAAAACAGTGTGGAGTTAAATGGCAGCTTTCCTGAATCTGGAAAAGTAATTATTTGAACAATTTATTGCATGTTTGCATGCATGAACTCCCCTTTTATCCTACTTTCATTACAGTGTCAGAATAACACTACAAATTGCTTCTGGTGAAGAATGCCACTACATTCACTCTCCACCTAGATATTTGTCTGTTAAGGTTTTTGTGCCATTTTTTGAACCATTTGCCACTGACCACATCTGCTTGGCAGTTGGATTTTCCAAAACACTTCTTTCTGTGTGGATGCAATGGCTGGCAGGCCTGCCATGTGTACAGATCAGCCCTACCCCTCAAACCCAATGAGGGTTCCCCTAGAGGGGGGAAGCCTAAAGCAGGTGGGCTGTAGGACCTTAGAATTTGTCAGGCATGTTGCCTAGTATCACTGCTAATGTGAATGCCTGTGTTCTCATTTGGCATTTCATACTTCATAATGTTTGTGTACTCAATGGATCCCACAGTTTATACTGATATTGAACAGGCACAAGCAGAAGGAGAATAAAATAAATAATGTTTTTATTTTCTCTGGGGGATAAATGATCAGAAATACACTTTTTATTGTGTATTTTTGCAATCTGTTCAGTAAAGCAATTTGTAGTTGTATGCTAGAGAGCAAAGAGGGAAAGGTGGAGAGTGGGAGAAAAGAAAATAAGTAGCATTCCTTATGCAAATGTAAGAACATCTGGAATTTTCATAATGCAGAATTACAGTTTTGACTGACACATTTTCCTGTGCCCACATGGAATTTGTAAACAAATTCATCTTCAAGACACTCCAAGCATAAAAGTAATAGACACTCATAAATAAGCTTGGTCTTGCAAACAGAAAGAGATGAGGTAGTGAAATGCTGTGCTCCGACATCGTAGAGGAGTTAGGTGTGAAAGGCTCGATGCGAACAAACAGGTCCGTGAGCTCAGGTTTTGAGCTCATGCACCAAGCAGATTTCCCTCCAGCAGAGGCTTTTGTATAGGCACCCTCATAGGTTGAATGAATTCTGTTTCTTTTTCTTTCTTTTGTTTCCCAGCAGAGGGTGAATAACCTCCAGCAGGAAGACCAAACAGTGGCAACCGACAGCTCATAGTGATCTTATGCACTGTGGTCTGTGGGTTTTCAGTGAGCAGAACCTTGACATCTTGGAAGTGGAACATATCTTTCAGAGAAAGATGACCTTTGGCCAAGCTGGGGCAAACTGTTCATACTACAAACATGATGGGTGAAAAAATGCAGGGTCAGCAATGCAGTTATCAGCAATTATTAAATCCTATCTCTTTTGATAAACTGTTGTGGGTTTTTTTGTTTGTTTGTTTGTTTGTTTGTTTTTCCTTTGTGAAAGCGCTGAAATTAAAATAGTCATTCTTTCAGGAATCATAGAATATCTTTTGACTAAATTCACAATTATTATTATTTTTAAATAAAGTAAACATAAGCATGTTAAAAACAAAAACCAAACACATTTTGTTTATCTGCAGACAACTTCTGCAGTATTTTGGCTATTTACAAGTTCCATTAAAGCAAACAAACCAACAGGAAAAGAAACTAACCAACCAACCAAACTGACCAATTGGACTGACCAGCAGTTATATGTCTAGGAAAGGATACTGTTCATACAGCTGTGTTTCCAGGCTGCCACTAAATGTGGATGTCATTTCTAGACTTCACTCAACATGCAGCAAGGATCTGGGGCCCTTGGCATATTGGCAGGGCCCCATGGTGCTGGAGTCTGCTCCTTATGTCTTTACCTGTGGGGAATCCTAACTCCCTCCTGCCTTTACAGTGTGGGCAAATAGGAGATGAGAGAACCTCTGCTTCCCTATGCACCATAATGTACTATTGCATCCCATCCCATTCCATCTCATCCCACTCCTGGCACCTGGCCCACATGCACTACCCAATTGCACCTTTTCCTTTGCATCAGCAGACGTTCTTGAGAACACCTGTTTTGTCTCAGGCCATGCACTTCCCAGCCCTGGTTCCTGCAGGTACCAGGTCCCAGCCCTCTGTTTTCTGGCTCCGTCTCGTGGTAAAATAAGGGAGAAGACGCGTGGGTGAAGAGGAAGGAGTGAAACTGGCTGCGTGTCTGGAAACCATAAAGAACGAGCTTAAGCATCAAGAAGATCAGCGAAGCCTTTGTTGTAGTCCTGCAATTAAGTGGTCCTATTTCATTTTTATTTGTTATTTTTTTAGGGGGCGATACCGCAGCCACGAGTCACTTGGAGCAAGAGGACTTCCCCTCATTTCACGGCGCAGTTCTCGCTCTGGGTGCGCGGAGCCGCTGAGCCCAGGTGCATTTTCTGTGGTGCTCCTCCTGTCAGGACGGTGATTTCACGGCTCACCACCCGCCTGTGCGCACAACACAGACGGTAACTCCGCAGGAAGCCCTTCTTCCGGCTGCTCCGCACTCAGCCGCTCCGCGGGGCGGCTGCGATCAGAACACAGCGCTGTGCTGCGCTGCCCCACGTCCCTCCCCGCGGCTCCGCAGTTGGCTGCGTGCTCCCCGCGGCCCCGACGTGCCCTCCTTGCGGCCCCAGGGCCACTCTGCGAACGCTGGCTGAACAGGCTGGCCTCGCGTTCGTGCTGACACGTTTGAAGAACGATTTGGATTCTCCCAGTATACTGTTTCAGTGATTCATTCCTTATGTGGACGTGAGTGGGGGAGTAGGATTGAGGCTAATTTATATGTTAATTTTAATACTGAAGCCATCCTGTATTTGAAGAAGAAGATTAATTCTTCAATTTCATTTCTTACTTGATACTGCGTATTGCCATCACTGGGAAATAAAATTATTTCTGAATGCGCACTTTCCAAACTTCAATTCTAGTGGGCATATAACCCTCAAGCATCATTCTTCTCCCTTCCCTATAACCAACTAACTTAATGCAGAATCTTAATGTTCCTGCACTCGTCTGCCACTGGCAGATAACAAGCCTTCTTCCCCAAGCACATTTTGATAATGCAGTGTCTCAGCAGCTTTCTGCATGACTCAGCAGCTCCTGGTAGTGTGCTGTGTGTACACTGGAAATCTCAGCTGAGATTTCCCTTAGAGAAACTAATTACATTGATCTCCACAGTAACACAGTACCAGAGGGCCGTAACCACAGCTGTGTGACGAACACGTGGACACACAGTGTGAGTCCTGACATCACATGGAAGGTCAAACTTTTGTGCAGGTACTGGGCAGTAGACCTTGTAGATGGTAAGTTTAGAGCATCGTATGTGTTGAAAGATTGGGAATGCAGAGGGAGACATACTTCTAGGAGAACTGCCGTTGGAGACCAGGCTTCGTTAGAGTCTCAGCAGAACAGAAACATGTACAGAACCTTTGGGAATGCGGCTTGTTATTTCTGTATTCACTCTATGGAAAATGAAGATGAGACACGGGCAACTCTCACAAGGGTAGATCCCTGCTCTGCCCATTGATCTGAGGGAGATCTTGTAGCTCAGTTTGAGCGTCAGTTGTCTCTTTCTCCATCTCCATGAGGTAGAAAAAGCTGCTACAAGGAGTACATGGCTATTACCTGTAAATTCTCCAGTGCTCTGTAAGAACTGGACACCAATGCTGGGGCTGATTACCTTTAATATGTTCATTAATGATACTGACAGTGGGGTTGAGTGCACCCTTAGCAAACTTGTGGATGGCACCAAGCTGTGGGGTGCAGTTGACACTCCAGAGGGACAGGATGCCATCCTGAGGGACCTAGACAGTGCTGAGCAATGGGCACAAGTAACTGTATGAGATTCTATAAATCCAAGTACAAGATGTTGCACCTGAGCAGAGGAAACCCAATACCAATACCACCTGTGGGATGAAAGGATTCAGTGCAGCCCTGTTGGAAGTAACCGCGGGAGACAAGTCTCATGCTATCATGGTCAACAAGCCTCGTTTATTAGGTGTTACAGCATCTCATTTATACAATCAGTAATAAGTTCATGCATATTGCAAAAGTAAAGCTCAGGATTGGTGGGTTACACATTACTTCCTCTGACCTTTGTGGTTAGTCTCGTGGATACTTTTTCTTTACAGCTATGTCTTCACCTTGCTACACATCTTGTTTTTCACTCAGGCCGTCCTTGCCTCTAGCTACATATCCTGTCTTTAGCTACATACCCTGTCTTTTCACATCCTGATTTCTTCTCAGCTTCCTAGCCCGTGATCGGCCCTAGGATAGACCATCCTTGTCTTCAGTCACGTTCATTCTTTTACAATTTCACTAATGGAATCTCTTCATGTCCTTTCTCACAAAGCCATTCTGCATAAACACTCTCCACACTTCCCCCGTTTTCTTTTAAACTGAAAAGGGGTTTGATTTACTGACCGATTAATCATATTTAACAATCAGTTCAGTTCATTTGTTCAATCAGTTCTCATGTAGTTTTATCCTGCTCCATAGCTGCTGCTCTGTGAACTTCTCATCTCGATCCATGGCTGCTGCTCCGTAGAATTCTTCTTGTATTACAACAATTTCAAGATTCTGCCTATAGAGTAACAACACTACTTAAATTAATAACATAACTATTATAACTCAATCAAGACCTTTGATTAACAATACTCTAAAAGTGAAAAAAGAGACAAGTCAAATACAACTTAACAACATTACTGTTAAACCTGCTGTAAAGGACAAATGTGTTTGCTCTGCAACCTAAGTTTCTGCAACCTGAAAATACATCTGTGAGGGTCCCATTGTGTTAATCTGCAACTGATCAGGAAAAGTCTTCAATTTTCATATACTCTGATATATTGATTTTAATGACCACTAAAATTTGTGCAATAAATGCTTTTAAGATGCTCATAACCATCCTCTACCGACTGAGTTATCCGGGCTAATAATTGATTAATGATCGTGCAATTTTATGAAGTAGCATGTCAAATAGAACCAATTTTAGAGGACAAATGGACTAGAGTATCACTAGGGGCATTAATACTTATTGACCCTTGAGAAACAGCAAGCTGTGTTGGTGGTGGATGCGACAGATAGTGCCAGCAGGGCGTCCCCTGCTTCAAGGTGCACCTTTCCTCTCTCACCCATCACAGATTCTCTCCTGCATTCAGGGTCTGAAGGATTTCTTCCAGTTGTACACCACATCCGCATGGCCAGTGCGTGATATAGAGCCCAAGTGGAACACCTGCTTGGAAAACAAAATAAACTATCCAATTTAGTTCTATTAGCGTGCACTTTTGTCAAATGATGCATGGTTATATTTTCAGATCCCAATTAATTGGATGTAAAAGAGGTATCTGTTCTATGATACAGGGTCATCTCTTTGTCTGGGATTCCTTTCCAGGTTTTGTCTTTGCAAATTAAGAAAAGCTAATTAATAGGCTAATAATATCATAACCAAACAGTACTAAAACATTAAAAGAGCTATTCCTGTAGATTCTAGCATTGATTAGATCAAATCCTGTTTAATACACATCTGATCTATTACTAAAATAGAAGAAGCACACAACATCCTAGCTAATGCCTTAAACTCTAAATCTTGAGACTGCATTGATAAAACAGAAAATCACACACTATGTCAAACTATTAGTAATATTATCTATAACACAGCAAGTTACAAAGCAATACCACTAAGTAAGAAACACACAATTACAATTACTATAAAGGCTGGATGCTATTTTCTGCCTTCAGATGAGACCAAACATATCATGCTGGAACCCACGTAGGGCCAGTCCCTGTGGAAATAAGAGCATATTCACGACCCCAAGTTGTCAATGGTAGGGGACAGTCCCAAAGTCCTGTGGCCATATTCCAAACATTAACCATAGGCTGTTCCTTTAGCACTGGGGAAGCCTCAAAATGACGATCCACATAAGCTGTATCTCTATGAACACGATTCAAAAAATTCAGCACAAACAAAACAAGCAAAACCTTGCATAATATTTCTTGTAGTGTGTCTCCCATATTCCCCCTTTTTTGTTTAATAATAAGAATGGATTTCAGTGTTTGATAAATGTGATCAGTGATAGCTTGTTCAGTGGGAGAATGAGCAATGGCTGTAGTATGTCTAGCACACCCTTCTTGGAGGAAAGTTTGAGTGGCCTTAGAGGTATACGCAGGCCTATTATCTGTTTTTGTAGTATGTGGGATTCCCATAGCAGCATAAGCAGATAACCAGTGTTTACGGGTGTCATGACTGTGTTCACCTGTATGTGCTGTGGCAAATACGTAAGAAGAATGAATATCTATTGTTACATGTGCATATTTTAGACGGCCAAATTCAGGAATGTGAGTGACATTTGTCTGACACAGTTGAAGAGGTGCTGTGTCACAGGGATTTGTCCGAGTCTGAGGCAAAGAGCTATCAGTCAAATTATGTAGCTGATATTCAGTCAGAAACACGGTGTATTGCATAGGAGAGAGGATCATTCTTAACACAGTTTTCCAGTCGTGAGGGGTCATAGCGTAACTGTCACTGTTTGTAACCAAAAGATTGTATGGAAAGGCTGACTGAACTCCGAATGTTCTCACTGACTCCCTTAGCTCCTTCACTGCCTCGTAAGGCAGGGATTCCCAACGGGGGACCTGATTAGGAAAGGTTTGCAACGTGTCAGCATCACCCCTTAATATTGTTTCTTTTCTGCACGGCTCTAAGACATCACAGGATGCTGTAGGGAAATTTGTCATTCCTGCTTCCTTCAAAGTATCATCAGGAGGAAATGCGTCCGATTCGCTTTCTGGATCTTCTGGACCTGGGTCACAACGATCCCCTGGTTTCAGTCCATCCGTGTCTTTAACCACGTTACACGCGGGCTGCACAGACGCAGCCGCGCACGACGAGGGGGGGGGGGGCGGCAGGCGGCCGCTGGCTGGGAACGGCTGCTTGTGTCGGAGCGCGGCCGCTGTTCTTTCTCGCGCTGCTTCTCACGTTTCCCGACTCCCTCTAGCATACAGCAGCGTTGTGGGTGTTGGATTGACACTTGCTGCACCAAATCCCAGTGGCTTGGCACTCGTGACGGATGTGGCCAGTTTTTTCACAACGGAAACATTTCATGCGGGAGCTGTTCTGCGAGCGTGGGCTTGTAGCGACTGCAGCTTGGAGGGGTGCAAGGGCTGCTAAAACCTGAGTATGCGAGGATCTAGATTGCTCCTGAAATGCCTTTGCCTGCTCTTGCAACCCGTCACTAATTTTCGTAAAGCACTCCTAAGAATGCCTGGGTTCCAGTTGGAACCGAAGCAGCCTTTTCTAGCAACTCGGGGATTGACCAATCTCCGGGCAATGTATTAACCAGAGATCGGGTTGAGGAATTGCCATTTTGGAGCACACGTTGTTTAATCAATGCCCCTTGCATATATTCTGGAACACTAGCCTTCTTGATGGCATCCACAACCTTATCTATGAAATTACCTAGCGGCTCCTCACGCCCCTGTCTTATTCCCATGTAAATGGGCGTTCCCCCCGCAGCTTTTCTACTATCCATAGCTTTCCTGGTTATATTCATAGTTTCTCGCAAAACTTCAGGATCAGAAATCGCCTGAGCCTCTATTCGAGTCCATGCCCCAAGACCCAACAATTGTTCCATTGTTACACCTGCTAAGGGGTCTCCTGGTCCTCTCTGTACTGCTGCGGACGCCACAGCCTGCTGATGCCAATGAGCATTAAACAATATTAACTGATGAGGGGTAGAGATCAATTTCGTTATGCTTCTAATATCTGCTGGGAGAAGGATATGCGCACTAAAAAGATCATCTATCATTTGCCTGGCCGGTTCACTAGTCACCCCATATGTCCCTACTGTAGCCCGCAACTGTGAGAACATCTTCCAGTCCAGAGATTGAATCTCAGCCTGGACTCCTCCCTGCGGCAAGGGAGTGTAAACAACAGGGAATGCAAGATTCTCAGTTGCTGTCTGTACTAACTCATTATCGCCATCCTCCATCCCGTGCCTTGCCAGCATAGACCACAACTCGCGTCTTTCCCTTGCGACAGTCCCCGCAAGATCAGACCCAGCCCCAGAGATCGGACCCGACCCGCGCAGAATTGACGGCTCCGGAGCCACCGGGAGCTCAGAGCAGCCGGACGGCTGCGGCTGCGGCACAGGCGGTGCCGAGACATGGAGCGGCGCCGAGGCAGCTCCGGACGGCGGAGGGGGAGGGCTAGAGGAGACCTCCGTGGGCTCCGTTCCTAGGTCAGCCTGCATTTCGCGAGGGGGTGCAGAGGGCGCTGAGGCTGCAGCCGGCAAGGTAACGGAGGAAAAAACAGGGGGGTTCGGGACACTAGTGCCCCATGGCAGCCCATCATCTTGATTCTGTTTTTGCGCAGCTTGAGCTTCCTGAGCTGCCCTTTTTTCCGCCTGACTCATCAACAACTCGTTATGCACTGCTTTCCACAACTTACTTCTCTTTTTTGCTGGCTTATCATCGTCTAAAACTAACTGCCACAGTTTTATCCCCATACCGCCGCCACTCCTCTAAGGTGTGCACTGAGTGGGGATTTGCAAAAAAGCCATATGGCTCAATAAAGCAGGGAGATCCTTTACTAAGTCTATACCTTTAAACTGTCTCCGCCTAAGAAAAGCGGAAAATAAATCGTATGCTGCTTGCCTGTCCATATTTACTCACGTCGGTTCCGTTGCAGCCCTCCAGGCTTCGGCAGCACGTATCTGCATAAACACTCTCCACACAGCCCTGCCAAAAAACACCTGGCAATGCGCCCCTTGTGTCATGGTTTTGTAATGCCGCTATCAATATTCCACATCATAACATCATGTGCAGTACGGATCATTGAAAGGTTCATACTCCAGTTCCGTGGAATAAGCCCTGAATTTTCCTGTTCGTTGTGGGAGAGTCAGACCAGATGGCCATCAGAGGTCCCTTCCAACTCTGAGGTTTCTGTGATTCTATAATTCTGTGAAAGCTTAGCACCTTAGAAGACAAACATTCAAACTATTAGACAAGCCAAGTACTTGACCAGGAAATTAGAATTTGGAGCCTACTAAGTGAATTATCCTCAATGAGAAATTCTGTTATTGTCTCCAGAGAGAACAGAGTTTTATTCCAGTCAGGCAGGCAGTTATCCCACTTGTTCCCTTCTCACAGGATTTCACTGTTTGGTTTTGTTAGTTAGTTTGTTTGTTTTTTAATGGTCAAATATTCTGTTATCAGAATACAATAAATTAGTATTTGCTACCGTCTAGTGGTAGCATTTATTTTATTGCCTCTACATGCTTTGTTCTGCAATAACGTTCTTTTCTCCTCGGAAATTCCTAAGCTGATCTTGACTTTATGCTTCTTCGCAGTAGTAAAGGCAAGGAAGGAGAAGCCTGCGTACTTTTAGTGATGGAACTTTTTACATTCATGGTGATATTTTTCTCTTCCTTTCCAAATGTTTTTTTCTTTAAAACTAAGAGAATTTTGTCTTCAGCTTTTTGTTGAAGGATTTTACTGACACCACTGCGACATGGGATGACGACATCCAAGGTACGTTAGGAGCTAAACTTGTGCTTTCTGCCACCACCATCAGTGAAGGAGGGTGAATTTAATTAGCTAAGTGAAAAGAACACTTCAGTATTTGAAGAACGTGAAAGCAGCATTTTCTCAGTACAGCTGGACACATTTCCAAGACAAGAAAAATAAATAAATAAAGAGCTTCAACAAAAATAAAGAGCTTCAACAAACGAATAAATAAACAATCCCATTTAAATCCAAGAAATTGCATGGATTTTATGTTGGGGTACTAAGTTGTTGTTGTAAGGATTTATGAGTGCATACAATTGTTCTGAGTAGATGGACTGTTCTAGAATAGCTGAGTTGGGCCTGTAGGTTAAGAGTTAGTGGGCGGGGGGTTTAGGTAGGTGTGTGTATAGGTTCTTTTGCGTGCATCGGGTTTTGCCTAGTGGGTGTACACGTCTGTGTGGGATTTAGGATGGTATATAAGGAGTGTGACGCAACAATAAATTGAGAGAAGACATCATGGCGTCCATGTTTGTGTCTCTCCCCCAGACAGTTGAGGTCCTGGGATAAGTCAGGTTAGTTGGCGGATCCGTCAATTTTACTTATACAACAAAAATGAAACTATTCAAAAATATGATTCCCAGGGATGCTGCAGATGGATGCTGGTGTATGAAATCCTCACTTCTGTTATAGACCACGCGTGCTGTGCTGCTCCTCTGTTTAGCTCTGTAGGTACCGGGAGCAATTTATGTGTTTTGAAGAACTGTCCAGCCTGATACCTCATCTTTGCCACATTAAAAGATAGTTTTGTTGATGGCTGTTGAGTACACAAGCTCTGATAAACAGTGCAAAAAGGCAGCAGAAAAAAAAAAAAGAAAAAAAAAAAAAGAAAAAAGAAAAAAGAAAAAGGAAAGCTATGAATGTTAAACGTGGAAGGCTGCATTGTGCCCAAGTACCAGTGTGCAGGAAACATGGCCTGCAGCACTCCTGGGAAAGGGTGATGGAAGATAAAGAAGGCTGTGTCATAACATACCTTTGATGAAGAGAAAGCACTGGGAAAAACAGATGCGGCATCCCTGAAGTCATCACTCTTAAGCTTGTCTGAACCTTTTTTTCCTGCCCCTGCGTTGAGTACAGATACATGTTGGGCAGAGAAATGGCTTGAGAGCAGCCCTGAGGAGAGGGCTGTGGGGCTGTGGGTTGAGGTAAGATTCAATATGAGCTGGCAATGCGTGCTTGCAGCCCAGAAGGCCAACAGTAGCCTAGACTGCATGAAAAGAAGCGTGAGCAGGCTTTGAGCAAGCTGGTCTAGAGGGAGGTGTCCCCTCCAGCAGGAGGGCTCCCTGGGATCAGCCTTGGGAGCAGTGGGCATCCTGCAGACGGCACGGCTCTGGGAAGTCCCGCGCGTCCCTGCGCGCAGCGCGGCGCCGGCGGGGCTCCGCCGAACGGGGAAGGGGCGGCGCGACCCCGCGCCCTCCCAGGCACCCCCGCTGCGCCGCTGTCCCACCGCCCCCCGGGCCTCCGAGGGGCGAGCCGACCCGCCTCCGTCCCGCGGGGGCCGGCCGTCAGGGAGCCCGAGCCCGCGCCGCTGAGGCGGACGGAACCGCCTCTCTTCGCCCCGCCGTTGGCTCCGACCGGGAGCCTGTGTGAGGCCGCCGCTCCGCAGTGGAGCCGCGGCCGGGCGGGCGGCACCGGGCATCGCTATGGAGAGGAACCCCATCCCGGTGCTGACGGTGCAGACGACGCCCTACGAGGACCAGCGGCCGACGGGCGGCGGGGGGCTGCGGCGCCCCACGGGGCTCTTGGAGAGCCAGCGCAACTACCTGCCCAGCTTCGTGCAGAGCCTGCTCTCCTCCGTCGATCTCCGCGACCGCCAGGGCTGCACCATGGTGGTGGGCAGCGACGGCCGCTACTTGAGCAAGACGGCCATCGAGATCGTCGTCCAGATGGCCGCGGCCAACGGGGTAAGCTCTCCATGCACATGGCCAGAAAATGCCTGGAGATAAAGCAGCTGAGCCCTGTTCATGGTTCACATATATCAGCACCAATGTTCCTTTTAACCTTTAAGAGTTTTATTTAGAAAGGAGGTGCCTGTCTCAGAGTCGTATGTGACTTGATATTCTGAGATTCATGGAATCTCAGAACTGTGGGGGTTGGAATGGACAACTGGGGATCATCAAGTCCAATCCTGCTAAAGCAGGTTCACGACAATAGTTTTGTTCTAGGTTCTATCATTTCACTCAAGAATCTTGGTTGTATTTCAAATAAATTTTTGCATTGCTATGGAATTTGTGGGAGAACTTTGTCTTAGAGACTGTAATTGATCCGTATTACTAGCAGCAGGAGGAGTAAGAACACACTCTGACACGAGTGTGGTAACAAGTGACTTAAGGTTGTAAGTCAGGTAATTTAATGACTGTAATGGCAGCTACGGGGAGGAGAGGTTAGAGGGTTGGACTACTACATACTGGATCGGATTAACAGATGATTTAGTTGCCTGGAAGTAGAATAAAATGTCAGGTAACAGAGGCATCTAAGTAAAGTGTACTGAAAGAACAGACCTACAGAGCAGTGAGGATTGGTAAGTGCAGAAATAGTTTTTCATTTCTAGCTTTTTCATTGATAGTTGGCCATAAAAACAGTTCCTTACAATGTAGTAACTTAAGCGGTATGAATGAAAATCATACATTGTGTAAAATGATTTTGGCATAGTTTAAATGCAAATTAATTTGAGCATTTTTTAAACATGCTTAATCCAGTTGTTTTAATTATTGTCTAGCACTTCAGAGAGGAGAAGCCAGAAGGCCTTGTCAACGAAGCATCTCGGTATGGATATCAAAACCACTTTTTTAATCATAGTCAGTGACTGCACTGTGCGGAAGATCATTCAAAATTGATTCTTTTTCTTTTCTAAGGTTTTCCCCTCCCTTGCTTTTAAACAAAGGTGGAAAACAAAACTTACTCTGTACTTCATTTGATCATTCTGCTTAGATATGAATTTTCTAATAAGTAGGTTGATCTGAAAATAATGCCTCCTCTTTTTTTTCCATGGAAACTACAACAGATAGAGTACAAATAACAGGTTGAAAGAAGCTCAACTTTCAGCTACAAAAACAGTTTTCAGTACAGTCTCCTCACCATTAGCTATACATTTTTGCTAGCAGTGAAAAAGCCTCAGCATGCTGTGCTTGTAAACATTTCAGTGGCCATGGCTTGTCTTTCATGTCACTGGCTGCTGCTACTTTTGTCTACTGAAATGCACAAGCCACAAGTAACCTCAAGAAGCTAATACTGTAGTCATTCCATGATGTTTTAGTTGGCTGATGGTTTGGTTAATGTTTGCCTTCCTGTACTAACAATCTAGTAATTTTACAGTGCTATGAGAGACATACTGCTTCTGCCTTACAAAAAACTGCTTGTTCAAGGTGTTCCTTTTTTCTTTTTCCAAATGCATACGCAGGTTGCATTAGCTGATCTTGTAATCGTCAATAAAACGGATTTGGTGTCAAGGGAAGAATTGAATAAAGTCAGAACAACTGTCAGGTATGAAATTTCTGGTATAACCGTGACATTGTACATGCTCAAATGTTATTAGAAATTAGATCTCATGATTGTTCCAACAGATCGTGTAGTGAAAAAGAGCAGTGAGAAAGCAGTGAAAAAGAGTCTGCCCCTTTCTGGAGATGTTTCCAGTGCATTTCTGTGCTTCCACAGTCTTATCAGCTTGCCTAAGTAAGATTTGATGTTACCTGCTCAGAAGTGTAGAATTATAGAATAGAATTAAAGAATGCTCTTAAGTTGGAAGGAACCTTCAAGGACCATTGACTCCAACCTCTGGCTCTACTCAGGACCACCCAAAATTCCAATTCTATGTCTGAGAGCTTTATCCAAATGTTCCTTGAACTCTGGCTGCTTGGGGCTGTTCCATGTCTACCGCCCTCTGGTGAAGAACCTTTTCCTAATACCCAACCTGACCCTCTTCTGGTGCAACTCCACACCGTTTCCTTGGCTAAATTAGGCCTAAAAAATGCCTTATAATAGACCTTTGTCTTAAGTGCTCACATTCTTATACTATTGGGCAGCTGTTGCCATTTGTCTGAGTTAACTACGGGGGGCAATGTCTGCTAGTCCATACATGTTTATTAGCAAATATAAAGGGGTATGGAAGATATCTGAATAATTGTCATGGATGTAAAAGAACCAATGGGCTGAATTAAACCAGTGTTCAAAGGTGTGTTCCATCTTTCTCAGTACCCTGACAGACAAAATGGAATATTGAGAAATACTTTGCAACGTTATTTGTGGTTCAGACTCTTGAGAATTCTTAACCTTGCAGTTTGTACTGGGAGAAGACAAATGCTATGTTCAGTAGTAGTATTTTATTGTCAGAAGTTGTGAATTTTGACCTTGGTTCGGATATAAAATGTCACAAAAGCAAACTTTTTCTTGATGCCTCTTGGACTGTAAAACATTGAGTAACAGTGTGAGAGATGTCGTTATGTTTCTTGTATTGCTCTACATTGTTAAATTGTTCAATCGATATATTAGAGTTGCGTTTGCACCTCATTTTGCTTTTTTCTATTTGTTTTAGGTCAATAAATGGACTTGTCGAAATTTTGGAGACACAAAGGTCGAGGTATTAGATTAACCTGTATTACCACAAGTACCAAATCCTGTCCCACTGACATTATTTTTACAAAGCTTTCATTATGATCTGTTGGCTGTGCACATGCATACCTACCTGTACTGTGTTTTAATGTGTGCTTGTGTTCAAAGAGGTACAGAACGATTGTTCCCATCAGAGAATTAGATAACACTTAGGCATCCAATACAAATCACATCTTTCAGAAAACAGATTCTTGTGTGGTTTTTTTTGTTTGGTTGGTTGTTTGTTTAGTATTAATTTATTTTTTAACTGTATTCACTAAAATTCTCTTTTTATGCTCCCATATTACTGTACAGCTGAAAGCTGCTTTACTCCATGGTAGGTAGCACTGACTGCTGACATCTGAAAATAGGGCTAGCTTCTGGTGCTTTGCATTGGAATAAGAGATCAGGAAAAAAAAACAACAAACATGGACAATTATTTATATGTTTAAAAATGAGTAATCGAAGCTTCAGTACACATAATTCTTACATGCAGTGAAAATACAAACCTTTCTTTCTCTCCCTATCTGTGCAGAGTTGATCTTTCCAATGTGCTGGACCTGCATGCTTTTGACAGTCTATCTGGAATCAGGTATGACAGTAAGTTCACTTTTATTAAAAGTAATGCTCATTGCATAGATACACGCATGAAGTAGGTACATTTACATTTAGGCAGCGTCTGCATCTGAATTTCTGTTCCATGTTCTAGTTCAGACACTGGTTTACAATTCTCAGTAAGAGTAAGAAGAAATAGAAAGAGGATGTTTTTCCACTTGAGATACATGCAGCAAGGGTTTGTATTGTAGGGTTTGTAAAATGAAATGAGAGCCAAAGCACCCATGATTGTTTGGCGTTTTCCCCCCGTTTCCCTTGTTGAGGCTTTAAGTTGTCCATTAGTACTACTACTAATCAATAAGATCTCAGTGCTTTTTTCTGGTTCTCTTAAAACTCAGAGGATTTAATTTTTTTCTTGCTTTACATTGTGATGAACTGGAGACCTTAGTTTTCACAGGAAACTCTGAGTTCCACAACAACCTAAGCCTTGGAAATGTTGTTCAGCGTGTTCCCGGATCCGTTATGTCCTCTGGTTCTTTTATGACTAAGAGGCTCAGCTTTAAATTAGCAAACACTGCACAGTGTGCAGTGGGAATTAGCTTTGGGAATGAGTTAAGTAGAAAGTGGTGTATAGTATTTCACTTCATTTTATACTGCACATTTTACTCTTAGAAGCAATGGCTTTGTTCCTTTTTTACTTCCTAACATAGTTTCAAAAAGTGATGCCCAACAAATCATCCCACAGATGTCAGAAGTTACTTTTTTGTTTTATAAAGATGTAAGAGTGTAAAATGTAGATAGAAGTCCATGGCGACTTACTCTATGATGGTTAAAAGTTAGTAGGTCGTACTCCTAGCCTTGTTGTGAAAATGGGTCTCCTAAGTCTTTCTTGTAAGACACTGACAGCTGAGTTAGAACAAAGCGTTTCTAACCATAACAGACTCTCTTGGCCCAAGGACAGCTTTAATCCAACCAGAAATGACCATCCAATAGGTCACTCCTTGCTTTATCACTCATAGGTCAGAATTTTTTTCCTAATCTAGAAAGGAAATCCGTAATTGTTCTGTACATTACTATAGTCAAATTAGAGAATTGACAGTGGAATTCCAGCAGTTAAGCTATGGCAGACTTCCTATCACAGATCATTTGAAAGATCAAACAAACATAATTAAACATAACTATTCTGAGATTAAAGCTGAATTAACAGTTGAAAATTACTTTGATAACAGCACTTTAGTTTTGGTCTGCAGTACTGAAGAGTTTGTGTAGATCTTGTTTGAGATAATGACACTGCATCCATCCAGTGCAAATGCAACATCTGCTTGTTTACAGCTTGCAGAAAAAATTCGAGAGTATGAAGACAACAGATGCACATCTCGACAAGGTAATTACAGCAAGCACTGCTTCAGTCTCGCTGTTAGAAGATAGTTCAGGATAACTGCAACCATGGCATACTAATCATCTTATTTTTTCAGAAGGTTTCAGGTAGAGAATCGTATGTTTAAGATCTCTGGAATATTACACTGAATGCCATGTACTTTGATAGAGATAGATAGTAAATGTATATACTGAGTTCTGCTTTCAAATATGGCTTAAGAGTTCTCTTGTTGGAAACTGTGTTCTTGTACATGGAGAGCATTACTACAACAGACAAGTAATACTATTCTTTTCAATATTTGCCCTTATTGAGCAATTGAGATTTGAGAATTGAGCCCTATACTTACACCTGATATTTATCCCGTAGGTCGAAATGATGTCAGTGTTTGTAGATACTGGGGAGTTTCTGTTCACAACTTTGTATGAATTAAGGTGTTAGAGAGACACATTCTGTGAGTGCTTCCCTTTGTTTTCACACAGAAAATCAACAGATCAACCTGTAACAGTGAATTAGGTTTTCCTATAAATTTGATATAAATCCTATAATCGCACGTGTGCTAGAAGGTTAGGAATGTGAAATGCTTTGTTTTTCCAGATATGTAAGCTAGCTTTTATTTATGTCAGGGTAGAATCTTCTCTCTTGCTCTGTGCAATAAAACAATCCTTGCATATTACAGTTTAAATTGCATTTTTATCTTGGTGATTGTGTTTTATTTAGAGAGAAAATACAGTATTTTGTCTGTTTTGTGGTTTTGATTTTTAATAAATAATTGAAGGGGAAAGGGTCTGGCCTGTCACTCCTTTAAAGTATAAGCAGTTCTGTGCTAAATGCTGCTTTTAAGCGTCTATCTTGTCTGTCTTGTGTGTCTTTCCTTTTACAGGACATAGTGACAGTAAAACTTGAAGTCCTAGGAAGTATTAAGGAAGAAAACCTTAATCTCTTTATACAGGTAAATATGAATACATCGCAGTCAAGTGCGAAATCACTGTGTCCTTTTGTAGAAAATCATCTTACGCTGTTCTGTTTGTGAAAACATTTTTCCTCTTTGTAGAATCTTCTGTGGGAAAAGAATGTGAAAGATAGGACTGGATGTACCATGGATGTCATAAGACTGAAGGTTTGCCTGAAACTTCCAACCTCTTTGTTTTGTGCTTTCCCTCTTTTTAAATGGAAAGAAAATGCAGTGTATTGTCAGCCACATACAGGTCAAAGAGCAGACAAAAGAGAGAACATCAGTTTGTCATTGATCCATGTAGAGACACTTAAATAGCTGCTGGCCAATGAGACCACTCAAGGTATCTGACAGAGAAGCAAACCACAGTACTACTTGCTGTGTAGTGAAAGGGGAGACTTGCAGTCCCAAACATGAGTGGGACAGGATGAATGATCAGGACATAAGTGAAAGGAGGTGATGTTGTTTTCCCCTCCTTTGCTCTGAAAGGTCTCATCCATTTCACCTAGATGGCTCCTTAGTTAGGGATGTAGTTACAGGTTTCTGTCCATGATTACAGTTATTGGCATAATAAACAGAAGTTTAATTGAGTGTAACAATGCAGCACAATGCTAGTGATGGTCCACCTAAAATTTTTTGATTACATCAGACTGCAGTTTTAAAGATGTGATTTACACATAAGTGTATTCATCCCCGTGTACGATTCATTGCATAGTTCTGAGGTGAACGTTGGTGATGCTTGAGGATGTACTTTCATTTTCCTTAAACCACAAAGCTAAGTAAATGATAAAAAAGTCGACTGTATGATTAGACAAGGTCTAAGGAAAACAATCAAATGTGCTGTGATTTGTTTCCTGAGAACATATGTGTGTCACAGGCAGCAACGTAATTATTTCTACTTCACTGGAAGAAAGGTTTATTTCTTGACAAGTAGAACAACAGCAGCATAAAGCCAGCAGTGCTGATGCACTTCAAGCTGTCTGTTGTACTCATTAGCTGTACTGCTGATTAGAAGAATGCTTCTGTTGTACTGAGCTTTGGGATCAAGGTAATATTTACATGATATTTTAGACAGTTTTCAAGTGATGAAAACTCTTTTAGTGCAACGTTTGGCATGTGAGTTAATGGACTTAGTTTTGAAAGTATTCCATTGTTAATTCCATTGCTAGTCATTTCACCACACAGATATTTGTTCTTTCTTTGCTATTCAGAGATTCTGTTTCAAGACAGTGTAAGTGTTAAGCTTGAGAACTCAGTGGGAACAGACTCAACATTTTTGCCTATTTTACGTCTTCTTGGACAGGTGATGAGGCTTTCATAGAGACATATATCATACATACAATCAAAGTGGCATGGTAGGAGATGACATTTAAATTTGCACAAATATTCCAGGTAACCGTCCAAATGAGAAGCTGAAGGCAGAGTATAGCAAAGTATAATTATTAATTGTAAGAATGGTTGTTACAAGAGATGACTCTGTTGCATTGTTATTTTGATCAACCTCTGCATATTTGTCAGAGGCTTTTCCCTGCTTTGTGTACTTGTGAAGTTTTTGTTGTTTTTTATTTATTTATTTATTTATTTCCCCTATACGTATTTTGTTTTTAAAGGTTTGTTTATATACTCTAACAGTTATTTTTCTGGTAAGGGACTCGTATCTATTCAAGGCAAATCTCATCAAGAGATAGTCCAAGGTGTCCATGAGCTGTATGATCTGGAAGAGACTGCAACAGAATGGAATGAAGATGAAAAAAGAACCAATAGACTCGTTTTAATTGGTATGAGTAACTTTGTGCCTTTTTCTGTAACTTTAAGGAGCTTTTTCTTTCAGCAGCAGTCCAGTTAACCTGTTCAGTGAGAAGCAGCCACCCCGTACTAGTCAGAGTAACTGCAGTTATGATGTTCTGTGTAACCTTCAGTGCATGCTCTGTCCATGAAACCCCCCTGCACTTTCTTAAAGCAGCTGAGAGCAGCTGTGCTGTCCTTTGTAGTTGAATAAAATAAAATACCAGGTACTCAGAAATTATGTAAGCATACTGGGGATTATTTTAAAAACAAATAATTGCTAATACGTTCGTGGGAATGCTTTGAGTATTTGATCACATAATCAATAACTGTGAAGATGATGAAGTCATTAATGCGTACAAAGTCAGGTTAGTTTCGGAAAATCTTAAAATGCTGAGTTGCGTATTTCTTGAAATCTGTTTTTGTAAATAAAATTAATGTGGTTTCCTGCAGCTTAGTTTTGATAAAGTACTATTTTAACTCATTGGTAGAGTAAGTATCTTCTCTGGTGAGAAACCTTACAGGCTTCTGCTTGCAGGAACGGATTTTTGTAATATGCTCTACAATACAATTAGCTAAACTTTTTTCTCTTTGCAGGTAGGAACCTGAATAAAGAGATTATCAAAGAAGTGTTCATAGGAACTGTGACAGAGAAGCATGAGAACAGTTGACACTGGACTATAAACAGGATGAAGTCTTGTGCTTAAATCTGCAAGTTTTTGTGATAAGAAGGACTGAATGACACACCATGTTGTAGTAGTACCTTTTTCTGCTTCCAGTCTACTGCACAGTTAAACTCCTGAGCCCTGCTAAGAATCCCAGCTCACCTACTGTTGAAAGGTTGGCTCTTATGGTCTAGATTAAACACAAAAAAATTCTAGCATCTTGAATTAGGCTTAATTTATGCCGGTGAATTCATTTCGCTTTGCAGAAGTACCAGTAGGCAAAAAGACCTGTTACTTTTGTATGTGAAAAGAGGCCATGAATTACAGTATGTGTGGTAGTAAAGATGTGGTTCTGGTTCTGTCCCGTTCTAGCTCTTTGTGTCAGCAGCAGCCCCTTGCTGGCAGGACAGTCCGAGGTGCTGCTCAGCAACAGGTGACATACCGGTGTGCTACCAACATTGTTTTTCTCCTTAAGCCAAAACAGCATCGTACCAGACACTGGGAAGAAAATCAGCTCTGTCCAGCTGAAACCAGGACACCAGCAGAGGTGAACTGATTCATCGTGTCATAAGTATTAGGTAGCTTGGAGAAGCTTCCACAAACCAGGAACTAATGCAAGGTGAAAAGAACGACTTCATGATAATGTTACTGTTAAGAATCAAAGAATCACAGAATATCCTGCACTGGAAGGGACTGACACCCTGCTCCACACAGGAGCACCCCAGAATTGAAATCCTGGGCTGAGAGCATGGTCCAGACCCCCTTCCCTCCACTCTTTGCTTTTCTTTTCGGTGCCTTAAATGGGGATGGAGGGAGAGGACGGGGTTTCGCCCAATTCTCTGAGAGGAGGCGGCATGGTTGGAAGCTTCTCGCTTCCCACAGCTCGCGGTGAGATTGGGAATTTGTTTTTTTCTCCTTGTTGAAACTCTCTCGTCGTTGTTTAGTGTCATTGGGTTCATTAAACTGCCGTTCATTCTCACATCGTTCTTTTTTTTCATTTTTCCTTCCTAGATCCAATGGCAATCTCCCTTCCCTTCCCCTCCCTCCGAGCGCACGTAGCCGGGCCAGGCCTGGCCACCGCACCGTGCAGTTAGAGAGGGGAGGTACTTTTGTTCCTTCCCTGCCCGGGTTTGTTCCCGCTGTCACGGAGTGAGCTCTAGAGAGAACTCCGCGACATCTACGAAGAGCAGCCTCTGCAAAACCAAAGTGCTTGAGCAGCGCTGTGTGCTGGGTATGTGCTTGGCACCTGTCTCAGTGACAAATTTGCACGTTTTCCCCTGCAGGAAGCAGAGATGCTGTTCCGGAGGCAAATCACAGTGATCTGATGACCTCTGCACCCTCCCCAACATCTCCTACATGAAATCACCTTTCCAAAGCACCGTTTCCTCCACTGCTCTTTACTTACTGTTTTTTTTACAGGTCTCCTTAAACCCCAGAATAAACACAGTACCTCTGGATCTTATCTCCTGTCATGCTGAGTTTTCAGGAATTAGACCTGGGAGAAGTTGTACTGAGGGACGTGGTTTAGTGAGAACTGTTGGTGATGGGTGGATGGTTGGACTGGGCGATCCCATGGGTCTTTTCCAGTCCTGGTGATTCTGTGATTCCGTGATTCTGTGCTGGGGCAACAGGAGAAGCCAATGGGGAAAATCACGGGAAATACCTAAAAGGAATTAAGGAGTTATCCTTTAAGGAAGTGAGAAGACCAGCTACCCAGCTGAAGAGCTTCTACACCAGTGCACACAGCTTGGGAAACAAACTGGAGGAGCTGGAAGCTACTGTGCTCCTGTAAAACCACAATATAGTTGCTGTCACCAAAACCTGGTGGGATGATTATCTTGACTGGAGTGAACAGTGAAGCAGGAAACAGATGCTCTACTGGAATTCGGAAGAAAGGGGGGCTAGGAGGGGGATAGTTAAAGGTAGTTTACAGAAACAAGGAAGGGAAACTTAAAGGTAGATTATAGAAATAAGTAAAGGAAACTTAAAGGTAACAAGTAAAAGAAACGGGGGGCCTGGGAGAGCAGGGAGGATGCAGATAAGGAGTGAGACCTCACTGGACGACATCAGGCAAGGAGGAGAATAGATACTGTAAATACCAGAAGAGGAGTTGCATCCCCCAGATAAGAACAAGAGGGGGTCTGCATGCTAAAGAACTATTGAATATGTATCAGAATTCCAAGAACTATTGACTATGTATTAGAATTCCAAGAAATCATTGACTCTGTATTAGATGTACCTATATCTGTGTCACGATTTTACAGTTCGGGGTGCAAGTTTGGTGGAGCTATCCCCCTTGCACCCGGCGCTGGAATAAACATACCTGCTTTATAACCCATCTCTGGATTATAGAGTTTTATTCCGCAAGTTAGGAGTGTGCCTATTGGTGGCTACAAGCTGTTCAGAAGGCACAGGTGAGGAAGGAAGGAGTGGGCATTGCTACCTACACAGGAAAGAACAGAATGTGAAGAGCTGTCCCTAAAGAAGTCATATGGGTGACAGTTAAGAGACCAAGGCAGGAAAGGGAGCCTTGTGAGCGGTGTCTACTATAGGCCACCTGATCAGTCAGAGCCTGTTGATAGGCTCAGGAAAGCCAAAACCCTGCTTGAATTGAACTTCACAAGGGATGCCATAAAGAACACGTAACTCTTCTACATGTACCTCAACCAGAAAAAGAAAATCCAGGAGGGCGTAACCCCCTTGTCAGTGACACACGCAGGCCTGTACAACAGACGAGGAGAAGGATGAGGAACTCAGCAACTTTTTTTGCCTCGCTCTTCTCTGATAACTGCTCACCACACAGCCCTCAAACTTTGGGTTTGGTAGGAGGGGGTTTCGGAATCTACATCCTCACTGTAAGCAAAGATGAGGTTCATGAGCACCTGAGGAATCTGAACATCCACAAGTCTATGAGTCCCAAGGAGATGCATCCCAGCCTCCTTGTCCTATAGCTTTCCAAATTGCATCTGCAGCCCGTTGTTATATTGTGGTAGTATATTCTGGCTACAGTATTGCCAGCTGTAGCAAACAATCCATTGGCTTTGAACGATGCCATCAGCCAGCAGACCCTTGCAGCACAATGCTTAACCTCTCTCTTAGTGAGGATATGCAGGAGGGGTCCGCTAATTGCCTGTTCTTCAGCAAATGTGCTCTACCCCATCCTGCCCTCGGTTGTGTTCACCACTCCAATGACCAGCGATTTCTTTATCCCAGGTCAGTCCAGCTGACCCGCTCCTGCTGAGGTCTCTCTCTGCGTCGCTGTGCTGGTCCCGATATCACATTGGTGTCACTGTTTACTGGGAGAAACGGACTCAGCCACTCCAGGATTGAATAGCAGAGACACTTTATTGGAAAAAGAGTAATTCTCATAACCATAATTCCTCTGATTGGTTGCAGCAATAAAGCTGTAAAGCCCTTCTACCACTGATTGCTTAGCATACAGTGAGCATGTGGTGTTCGAGCACACAAGCTTTCTCTCATTAACTGGCTACAGGCAGTTTCTTTTCTGGTCATGCTTCACAACTTCTGTGTGTTGTGCTTCCACAGCTGATACTTCCCCAAGCCGAGAGCAGTCCTGGTAACAGGATGGCAGCCAGCACGAGGTGAGTGCAGGCATGGGGTGGGCACGAGGAGGCAGAGAACCCATGCTCAGGCTCCGCCCCGCAGCGTGTCACAATTCCGAGGGCGGGTGGGCAGCATTGTGGTGTCAGCGTGCTCAAGCTGTGAGTTCAGAGAGGTGACCCGCCTCTGCCATTGCGGTCGTGACCAGCGTTTAGCGATGGTTGACAGCAGCTCTCTCGTTGTCCTTATAACCCTTGCCCTTCTCTACGGCCTCATGTTTCTTGTGGCCGGAGTTATCCTGCTCACTGTAGCCCGAAACCTGCAGGTAGGGGATATTTTGAGGGTGGGGATGACTTGCATCTGGGGGATTTGGGGCTGGGGGAGTCGGGAGCAGTTTTTCGAGACCACCCAGGAGCATGACTCAGGAGCCATGTCCGTGTGTCCGCAGGCCGGCAGACGACGCTTGCGGTTGAGGAAATGGTGGCAGCGAGCAGCAGCACTGAAGCCAGGTAGGTCCTGTGAGGGCCAGCCCATGCCCCAGGCCTGCCCAGGAGCATCCATCTCCAGGCTGGGCTGAGCCTCTGGGAGCAGCTAAGCCCTGTTCATCGTTCACATGTATCAGCACCAATGTTCCTTCTAAATTTTAATAGTTTAATTTAAAAAGGATGTGCCTGGCTCAGAGCATCTCTGGAGCTCCTGTTGCCCTGTGGCTCAGTGACCTTCCCTGTTTTACAGGTGCCAAGAAACACTGCAAGCCATGGAGCCGCTGCAGTAAGGCTGACCAGGAGCTCCAGCAGCTGCTGCTGTCGGAGCTGCCTGAGCTCAGGCCTGTGCTGGGCCCTGACTTCCTGCAGGCAGCCTGGAAGGATCTGGAGGAGCTGGTGGAGCGGAACAGCCTGCCATGTCACTGCTGCACTTCAGCTGAGATCCAAAGCTGCACTGGAAAAGGCAACATCGACTCCTTGAAAGTAGCCAGCAGAGCACAGGCAAAGCTGTTGCCAGTCTGCCCCACTGGATGCCTGTGGTGCGCTGATACCTACAGAGCCCTCACGGTCCATATGGCCCGGAAAAGCCTGGAAGTGCGCATGGCCGCCCTGCCCAAATTGCTCTTGATCTCCCATCAGCTGGCACGGGAAAGACAATGCAGCCATGTCCTGCCCAAGCCCATCAAGCCAGGGCAGACCCAGGCCAAGGGCAAATGCACTGCAGGCAGCGTTCTCAAGAAGAAACAGAAGAGTGACCGTGGTGTACCCAGCCCAGGAGATTTCCCCATACTGATGCCATGCGCCCCCTATATTCTGTTGCCCTGGGACGTGGGTCAAGCCAGGAAGACCATCCAGCAGAAGGCTCAGACTCACAGCCAGGGCCAGGCTCAGGCACAGCAGCATCCCCAGAAGCAGTGCTGCCCCCAGGAGTCGGCAGAGATTGCTTTGCCTCCGAGCCACGCAGCAGACAAGGAGCAAGAGCATCCCACAGCTACCGTAGCGCTTCCTGGCTCAGACAACACATCAAAGATAAAGGATGCCAGCTGTCAGACAGACTGTGCAGGCTTTTGCGTGACTGACATCAAATCCAGGAGCCAGTGCGTCAGCAAAGCGCATGCTGTCATCTCAAAGCTGCAGCTCGGTCCGAAGACCTTTGGGAAGCTCTCCATGCACGTGGCCAGAAAATGCCTGGAGATAAAGCTTCGCTGCTTACCTGAGTTAGTGCGGAAGTCCATGTGGCGGCAGCGTTGGATGTCCCGCACCCGCCCAGCTGGCACCATGGCATCAAAATCCCAGCTGGTTAACGGATACTTCCCCATCTGTCGGTCTCGATTCCTGAATGAGAAGCGCGAGACCCTGGAGCTGCACATCCGCTCCCTGAAGTTGAAGCGCTGTGAGAACCTCCTTATCTCAGGCAGTCCATCGAAGCCTGCAGTGTCCCAGGAGGAAGAATCTACCAGCTCGTATGTGTCTGCAACATCCGTGGCATCTTGGGCTGAGGTAGGCCCCAAAGGACAAAAGCAGCGGGCCCAGTCGAAGAAGTCCCCTAGCAGAGGCAAAAGCAAGCGGAACGCCAAAGTGAAAGGCCCTGGCTTTCCAACTGCCAGACTAGTGTTCCGATACTGCCCTGCACTGTGGCCCGAGCAAATAGTACCTTGGTTTTAGGGAAGGCGTGCGTGACGAATGAAAAGCCACAGGACATTGCTTCTAAGCTCATTCACCTTAGCGACAAGTCGAAGGAGGACAATGCACCTTCTGCAAAAAAGACTTTTTTTTTTTTCTTTTCTAGATAAATAAGTGTGTCTCTTTATCTATTTCTAAATATGTATTTTTTTATCTATAAATAAATTTTTCTATTTTTCTAAAGTAAGTGCCTAAGAGCTTTCTCTACGGGGGCCCTCCTGGGGATTGAGGGGGGAGATGGGCTCAGGATGGAAGCTGTGCTGTTGCACAGGAGGACGTGCAGATGAGGATTGTAAAAAGTTTGTAAATGTTCGTTCGTTGTGTTGGTTGTAGAAAGTTTGTGAATGTTTGGGAAGGTGGATGTTGCTGAGGGGCGCTGTGCGGGAGCGGGGTCGAGCGGGCTGCCGGGTTTTGTAAGCGCCCCTGCGGCTCCTGCTTGCACCGCTCCTGTTTACGCCGCTTCCCCCCCTCCCCCCCGCCCCGGACTGGTCTAATTCATGACAAGGAGAAGCCCCGGCAAGTTGGCTGGAGCTTCTCCTCCCCTGTGGCCGTGCCCTGGGTGCAGCTTGGGGCTCTGTGACCCATCTGGAGGCACAGCACCAAGTCCTGACACTGCAAGGGGACTGCAGGCTCCCACAGCACCAGGAACAGGCCGTCAGCTCCTTCTGCAGGCTGGCACATTGACGTGCTGCATGGTTAGTCCTTTGGTCACCTTGGCCTGTGATCCAGGAGTCATCCCAGCCTAGTCTGTGGGGATGGGGATGGGGAAAGCAGCATGAAGCTGGGATAACAGAATCACAGAATCACAGAATGACCCGGGTTGGAAGGGACCTCTAGGATCATGTAGTTCCAGCCCCCCTGCCTAGCAGGGCCACCAAACATACACATTTACTAGATCAGGTTGCCCAGGGGCCCATCCAACCTGGTCTTGAACACCTCCAAGGACGGGGCATCCACAACCTCCCTGGGCAGCCTGTTCCAGGGCCTAACCACTCTCCTACTGAAGAACTTCCCCCTAACATCCAACCTAAATCTTCCCTCTTTTAACTTTAAACCATTTCCCCGTGTCCTGCTATTGTCAGCCCTTTAGAAGCGTTTACTCCCCTCCCGGGAGTAAGTTCTCTTCAGGTATTGAAAGGCTGCAATGAGGTCACCCCGCAACCTTCTCTTCTCCAGGCTGAACAAACCCAACTCCCTCAGCCTGTCCTCATAGGGGAGGTGCTCCAGCCCCCTGATCATCTTCGCGGCCCTCCTCTGGACCCATTCCAAAATCTCCATGTCTTTTTTTGTACTGTGGGCTCCACACCTGGACACAGTACTCCGGATGGGGGCTCACAAGAGCCGAGTAGAGAGGGACAATCACCTCCCTATCCCTGCTGACCACCCCTCCCCTGATGGAGCCCAGGATTCCATTTTCTTTCCGGACTGCCAGAGTGCACTGCTGGCCCATATTGAGTCTTCCGTCCATCAGGACCCCCAGGTCCTTCTCTGCCTAGCTGCTTTCTGTGTCCACTCCTCCCAGCCTGTACAGGTGCCTGGGGTTCTTCCGGCCCAAGTGCAAAACCTTGCACTTTGCTGTGTTGAACCTCATTGGGTTCACCCGAGCCCAGCTTTCCAGCCTGTCGAGGTCCCTCTGGATGGCATCCCTTCCTTCTACCGTATCGACCGCACCACTCAGCTTGGTGTTGTTAGCAAACTTGCTGAGGGTGCACTCAATTCCCTCATCAATGTCATTAATAAAGACACCGGTCTTTAAGACAGGTTAAAGAGCACCGGTCCCAAGACAGACCCTTGAGGGACACCGCTCGTTACCGGCCTCCACCTAGTCTTAGAGCCATTGACCACCAACCTCTGTCTGCGGTTTTTCAACCAATTGCTTATCCATTGAGTTGTCTACCCATCAAACCCATTTTCCTCCAATTTGGAGATAAGGATGTGGTGGGGGACCATGTCAAAGGCCTTGCTCAGGTCCAGGTAAATGACATCAGTCGCCTT
The DNA here is from genome assembly GCF_054131305.1 of Coturnix japonica. Classification (NCBI taxonomy): domain Eukaryota; kingdom Metazoa; phylum Chordata; class Aves; order Galliformes; family Phasianidae; genus Coturnix; species Coturnix japonica. Next base: position 49,538,430 of record NC_140702.1, read on the forward strand.
CCCTTCGTCCACCAACGCTGTCACTCCATCATAGAAGGCCACAAGATTAGTTAAGCATGACCTTCCCCTGGTGAAGCCGTGCTGGCTATCTCGGATCACATGCTCATTCTTTATGTGATCGAGCACGTTGTCCAGGAGGATCTGTTCCAAAATCTTCCCAGGCACAGAGGTGAGACTCACCGGCCTGTAGTTTCCCGGGTCCTCCCTGCTCCCCTTCTTGTATATGGGAGTGACGTGACCCTTCCTCCAATTGTCCGGGACCTCACCTGACAGCCATGACTTCTCAAATATGATGGAGAGCAGCTCGGCAACCACCTCAGCCAGCTCCTTCAGGACCCTTGGATGCACGCCATCTGGCCCCATAGACTTGTACTCATTCAGTCTAAGGAGGCACTCTAGGAGTTGCTCCTCCCTTACAGTGGGGAGGGATTTACCTCCTTGGTCCTCACATAGAGGTTTGGGGATGCAGGGCTTAGGGACGTGAACAAGACTAGAATCCTGGCCACCGGTGAAGACCGAGGTGAAGAACTCATTCAGCACCTCAGCTTTCTCTTCATCTGTTGAAGCCAGTTCTCCTTTTAAATTTACCAAAGTAGGTACGCCCGTTTTGGCTTGTCTCTTCTGGCCAATGTACCTGTAGAAGGTTTTCTTATTGTTTTTCACGTCCCACAGGAGCATCCCCAGAAGCAGTGCTGCCCCCAGATTGCTTTGCCTGTGTGCAAACTTGTCTGCTGCGGAGATTGCTTTGCTCCTTGTCTGCTGCAGAGATTGCTTTGCCTCCAAGACACGCAGCAGACAAGGAGCAAGAGCATTTGAGCAGCAGATACGTTGCAACGGGGAGCTGCGCTGGTGGAAGGTCAACCGGCTGAGGAGCGTGATCCTGGTGTTCCTGTGCCAGGTGGGGCCGGACAGGGACACCCAGATGCAGTGCATAGAGCACGCCCTGGTACCCATCACCAGCAGGTGCTGTCGGAGCTGCCGGGGCGCAGGCCTGTGATGGGCCCTGACTTCTTGCAGGCAGCCTCGAAGGATCTGGAGGAGCTGGTGGAGCGGGACAGCCTGTCATGTCACTGCTGCACTTCAGCTGAGGTCCAAAGCTGCACTGGACATCTGCAGTACCATAGCGCTTCCTGGCCCTGGCAACACCCGGAAGCTAAAGAATGCCAGCTGTCAGACAGACTGTGCAGGCTTTTGTGTGACTGACATCAAATCCAGGAGCCAGTGCGTCAGCAAAGCGCTTGCCGTCATCCCAAAGCTGCCGTTCGGTCAGAAGACTTTTGGGAAGCTCTCCATGCACATTGCCAGCTCGCCGCTCCTGTTTACGCCGCTTCGCCCCCCCCGCCCCGGATTGGACGGACTCCGGACTGGGAGCGGAGCCACCTGGCCGCAGGGAAAGGGGCGGCGGGAAACAACAGCCCCCAGCAACAAGAAAGAGTAAAGCCTGGTAACAGAGACGGCGCAGTCGCAGAAGCACGAGAGCCCGGCCACTCGGAAGAAATGACTATAAAAGCAAGTGGCCAGATGGTGGGGGGCTGTTGGCTCCCCGGGCCGGCCAGCGCTGTGGTACTGCTTGATAGCTTACTCAAATTAAATAAATTATTTATGCTTTGGAAGCGGATTTGGTCTAATTCATGACAAGGATAAGCCCCGGCAAGTTGGCTGGAGCTTCTCCTCCCCTGTGGCCGTGCACCAGGAACAGGCCGTCAGCTCCTTCTGCAGGCTGGCACATTGAGGTGATGCAGGGCAAGTCCTTTGGTCACCTTGGCCTGTGATCCAGGAGTCATCCCAGCCTGGTCTGTGTGGATGGGGATGGGGAAAGCAGCATGAAGCAGGGATAACCAAGGCTGCTGAATAGTGTCCGTTATCCTCCCAGCACAGGCAGCCACCAAAGAGCTCCCTTGCACTGGCCACACCGTGCATATGGAAAGAATAGGGTTCTTGCACTGCTGATGCAGCTTCTGGTCACTCCCACTTATCTCTTAGGCAGCCTGGAAGGCCAAGCATATCCTGGGCTGAATTAGAAAAGGGGTGGCCAGCAGGGGAAGGGAAGTGATTGTCTCCCTCCTGTGAGGCCCCATCTGCATCATTGCATCAATAGACAAGGGAAGAGTCACCCATGCCTATCTATCTTGACTTCTGTAAGGACATAGAGATTTTGGAAAGGGTCCAGAGGAGGGCCACAAAGATGATCAGGGGGATGGAGCACCTCCCTTATGAGGACAGGCTGAGGGAGTTGGGTTTGTTTAGCCTAGAGAAGAGAAGGTTGCGGGGTGACCTCATTGCAGCCTTTCAATACCTGAAGGGAACCTACACCCAGGAGGGGAGTAAACGCTTCTAAAGGGCTAACAATAGCAGGACATGGGGAAATGGTTTTAAGTTAAAAGAGGGAAGATTTAGGTTGGATGTTAGGGGGAAGTTCTTCAGTAGGAGAGTGGTTAGGCCCTGGAACAGGCTGCCCAGGGAGGTTGTGGATGCCCCGTCCTTGGAGGTGTTCAAGGCCAGGTTGGACGGGGACCTGGGCAACCTGATCTAGTAAATGTGTATGTTTGGTGGCCCTGCTAGGCAGGGGACTGGAACTACATGATCCTTGAGGTCTCTTCTAACCTGGGTTATTCTGTGATTCTGTGATTCTGTAAGGCCTTTGGCACAGTAATTCACAACATCCTTTTCTCCACATTGGGAAGATATAAATTTGATTGGTGAACTTTTCTACAAATGAAGAGTTGGATGTAGGATTGGGTCCAGAGAGAGCTGGTCAGTGGCTCAGTGTCTGGATGGAGTTTGGTGATGATTGGTGTCTGCCAGGGGTTGGTGCTGGGGCTGATTACCTTTAATATCTTCAGTAATGATACTGACAGTGGGGTTGAGTGCACCCTTAGCAAGCTTGTGGATGGCACCAAGCTGTGGGGTGCAGTTGACATTCCAGATGGACGGGATGCCATCTGGAGGGACCTAGACAGTGCTGAGCAATGGGCACAAGTAACTTTATGAGATTCTATAAATCCAAGTACAAGATGTTGCACCTGAGCAGAGGCAAACCCAATACCAATACCACCTGTGGGATGAAAGGATTCAGTGCAGCCCTGCCAAAAGACACCTGGCAATGTGCCCTTGTGTCATGGTTTTGTAATGTTGCTGTCAATATTCCACATCACAACATCATGTGCAGTATGGATCACTGAAAGGTTCATACTCCAGTTCCGTGGAATAAGCCCTGAAGTTTCCTGTTCATTGTGGGAGAGTCAGACCAGATGGCCATCAGAGGTCCCTTCCAACTCTGAGGTTTCTGTGATTCTATAATTCTGTGAAAGCTTAGCACCTTAGAAGACAAACATTAAAACTATTATACAAGCCAGGTACTTGACCAGGAAATTAGAATTTGGAGCCTACTAAGTGAATTATCCTCAATGGGAAATTCTGTTATTGTCTCCAGAGAGAACAGACTTTTATTCCAGTCAGGCAGTTATCTCATTTGTTCCCTTCTCACAGGATTTCACTGTTTGTTTTTGTTAGTTTGTTTGTTTTAATGGTCAAATATTCTGTTATCAGAATACAATAAATTAGTATTTGCTACCGTCTAGTGGTAGCATTTATTTTATTGCCTCTACATGCTTTGTTCTGCAATAACGTTCTTTTCTCCTCGGAAATTCCTAAGCTGATCTTGACTTCATGCTTCTTTGCAGTAGTAAAGGCAAGGAAGGAGAAGCCTGCGTACTTTTAGTGATGGATCTTTTTACATTCATGGTGATATTTTTCTCTTCCTTTCCAAATGTTTTTTTCTTTAAAACAAAGAGAATTTTGTCTTCAGCTTTTTCTTGAAGGATTTTACTGACACCACTGCAACATGGGATGACGACATCCAAGGTACGTTAGGAGCTAAACTTGTGCTTTCTGCCCCCACCATCAGTGAAGGAAGGGTGTATTCAATGAGCTAAGTGAAAAGAACACTTCAGTATTTGAAGAACGTGAAAGCAGCATTTTCTCATTACAGCTGGACACATTTCCAAGACAAGAAAAATAAATAAATAAAGAGCTTCAACAAAAATAAAGAGCTTCAACAAACGAATAAATAAACAATCCCATTTAAATCCATGCAAGAAATTGCATGGATTTTATGTTGGGGTACTAAGTTGTTGTTGTAAGGATTTATGAGTGCATACAATTGTTCTGAGTAGATGGACTGTTCTAGAATAGCTGAGTTGGGCCTGTAGGTTAAGAGTTAGTGGGCGGGGGGTTTAGGTAGGTGTGTGTATAGGTTCTTTTGCGTGCATCGGGTTTTGCCTAGTGGGTGTACACGTCTGTGTGGGATTTAGGATGGTATATAAGGAGTGTGACGCAACAATAAATTGAGAGAAGACATCATGGCGTCCATGTTTGTGTCTCTCCCCCAGACAGTTGAGGTCCTGGGATAAGTCAGGTTAGTTGGCGGATCCGTCAATTTTACTTATACAACAAAAATGAAACTATTCAAAAATATGATTCCCAGGGATGCTGCAGATGGATGCTGGTGTATGAAATCCTCACTTCTGTTATAGACCACGCGTGCTGTGCTGCTCCTCTGTTTAGCTCTGTAGGTACCGGGAGCAATTTATGTGTTTTGAAGAACTGTCCAACCTGATAACTCATCTTTGCCACATTAAAAGATAGTTTTCTTGATGGCTGTTGAGTACACAAGCTCTGATAAGACAGTGCAAAAAGGCAGCAGAAAAAAAAAAAAAGAAAAAAAAAGAAAAAAGAAAAAAGAAAAAGGAAAGCTATGAATGTTAAACGTGGAAGGCTGCATTGTGCCCAAGTACCAGTGTGCAGGAAACATGGCCTGCAGCACTCCTGGGAAAGGGTGATGGAAGATAAAGAAGGCTGTGTCATAACATACCTTTGATGAAGAGAAAGCACTGGGAAAAACAGATGCGGCATCCCTGAAGTCATCACTCTTAAGCTTGTCTGAACCTTTTTTTCCTGCCCCTGCGTTGAGTACAGATACATGTTGGGCAGAGAAATGGCTTGAGAGCAGCCCTGAGGAGAGGGCTGTGGGGCTGTGGGTTGAGGTAAGATTCAATATGAGCTGTCAATGCGTGCTTGCAGCCCAGAAGGCCACCAGTAGCCTAGACTGCATGAAAAGAAGCGTGAGCAGGCTTTGAGCAAGCTGGTCTAGAGGGAGGTGTCCCCTCCAGCAGGAGGGCTCCCTGGGATCAGCCTTGGGAGCAGTGGGCATCCTGCAGACGGCACGGCTCTGGGAAGTCCCGCGCGTCCCTGCGCGCAGCGCGGCGCCGGCGGGGCTCCGCCGAACGGGGAAGGGGCGGCGCGACCCCGCGCCCTCCCAGGCACCCCCGCTGCGCCGCTCTCCCACCGCCCCCCGGGCCTCCGAGGGGCGAGCCGACCCGCCTCCGTCCCGCGGGGGCCGGCCGTCAGGGAGCCCGAGCCCGCGCCGCTGAGGCGGACGGAACCGCCTCTCTTCGCCCCGCCGTTGGCTCCGACCGGGAGCCTGTGTGAGGCCGCCGCTCCGCAGTGGAGCCGCGGCCGGGCGGGCGGCACCGGGCATCGCTATGGAGAGGAACCCCATCCCGGTGCTGACGGTGCAGACGACGCCCTACGAGGACCAGCGGCCGACGGGCGGCGGGGGGCTGCGGCGCCCCACGGGGCTCTTGGAGAGCCAGCGCAACTACCTGCCCAGCTTCGTGCAGAGCCTGCTCTCCTCCGTCGATCTCCGCGACCGCCAGGGCTGCACCATGGTGGTGGGCAGCGACGGCCGCTACTTGAGCAAGACGGCCATCGAGATCGTCGTCCAGATGGCCGCGGCCAACGGGGTAAGCTCTCCATGCACATGGCCAGAAAATGCCTGGAGATAAAGCAGCTGAGCCCTGTTCATGGTTCACATATATCAGCACCAATGTTCCTTTTAAACTTTAAGAGTTTTATTTAGAAAGGAGGTGCCTGTCTCAGAGTCGTATGTGACTTGATATTCTGAGATTCATGGAATCTCAGAACTGTGGGGGTTGGAATGGACAACTGGGGATCATCAAGTCCAATCCTGCTAAAGCAGGTTCACGACAATAGTTTTGTTCTAGGTTCTATCATTTCACTCAAGAATCTTGGTTGTATTTCAAATAGATTTTTGCATTGCTATTAAAGTAGAGGGAGAATTTTGTCTTCAAGACTGTCATTGATCCGTATTACTAGCAGCAGGAGGAGTAAGAACATATCTCTGACACCAGTGTGGTAACAAGTGACTTAAGGTTGTAAGTCAGGTAATTGAATGACTGCAATGGCAGCTACGGGGAGGAGAGGTTAGAGGATTGGACTACTACATACTGGATCGGATTAACAGATGATTTAGTTGCCTGGAAGTAGAATAAAAGGTCAGGTAACAGAGGCATCTATGTAAAGTGTACTGAAAGAACAGACCTACAGAACAGTGAGGATTGGTAAGTGCAGAAATAGTTTTTCATTTCTAGCTTTTTCATTGATAGTTGGCCATAAAAGCAGTTCCTTACAATGTAGTAACTTAAGCAGTATGAATGAAAATCATACATTGTGTAAAATGATTTTGGCATAGTTTAAATGCAAATTAATTTGAGCATTTTTTAAACATGCTTAATCCAGTTGTTTTAATTATTGTCTAGCCCTTGAGAGAGGAGAAGCCAGAAGGCCTTGTCGACGAAGCATCTCGGTATGGATATCAAAATCACTTTTTTAATCATAGTCAGTGACTGCACTGTGCGGAAGATCATTCAAAATTGATTCTTTTTCTTTTCTAAGGTTTTCCCCTCCCTTGCTTTTAAACAAAGGTAGAAAACAAAACTTACTCTGTACTTCATTTGATCATTCTGCTTAGATATGAATTTTCTAATAAGTAGGTTGATCTGAAAATAATGCCTCCTCTTTTTTTCCATGGAAACTACAACAGATAGAGTACAAATAACAGGTTGAAAGAAGCTCAACTTTCAGCTACAAAAACAGTTTTCAGTAAAGTCTCCTCACCATTAGCTATACATTTTTGCTAGCAGTGAAAAAGCCTCAGCATGCTGTGCTTGTAAACATTTCAGTGGCCATGGCTTGTCTTTCATGTCACTGGCTGCTGCTACTTTTGTCTCCTGAAATGCACAAGCCACAAGTAACCTCAAGAAGCTAATAGTGTAGTCATTCCATGATGTTTTAGTTGGCTGATGGTTTGGTTAATGTTTGCCTTCGTGTACTAACAATCTAGTAATTTTACAGTGCTATGAGAGACATACTGCTTCTGCCTTACAAAAAACTGCTTGTTCAAGGTGTTCCTTTTTTCTTTTTCCAAATGCATAGGCAGGTTGCATTAGCTGATCTTGTAATCGTCAATAAAACGGATTTGGTGTCAAGGGAAGAATTGAATAAAGTCAGAACAACTGTCAGGTATGAAATTTCTGGTATAACCGTGACATTGTACATGCTCAAATGTTATTAGAAATTAGATCTCATGATTGTTCCAACAGATCGTGTAGTGAAAAAGAGCAGTGAGAAAGCAGTGAAAAAGAGTCTGCCCCTTTCTGGAGATGTTTCCAGTGCATTTCTGTGCTTCCACAGTCTTATCAGCTTGCCTAAGTAAGATTTGATGTTACCTGCTCAGAAGTGTAGAATTATAGAATAGAATCAAAGGATGCTCTTAAGTTGGAAGGAACCTTCAAGGACCATTGACTCCAACCTCTGGCTCTACTCAGGACCACCCAAAATTCCAATTCTATGTCTGAGAGCTTTCTCCAAATGTTCCTTGAACTCTGGCTGCTTGGGGCTGTTCCATGTCTACCGCCCTCTGGTGAAGAACCTTTTCCTAATACCCAACCTGACCCTCTTCTGGTGCAACTCCACACTGTTTCCTTGGCTAAATTAGGCCTAAAAAATGCCTTATAATAGACCTTTGTCTTAAGTGCTCACATTCTTATACTATTGGGCAGCTGTTGCCATTTGTCTGAGTTAACTACAGGGGGCAATGTCTGCTAGTACATACATGTTTATTAGCAAATATAAAGGGGTATGGAAGATATCTGAATAATTGTCATGGATGTAAAAGAACCAATGGGCTGAATTAAACCAGTGTTCAAAGGTGTGTTCCATCTTTCTCAGTACCCTGACAGACAAAATGGAATATTGAGAAATACTTTGCAACGTTATTTGTGGTTCAGACTCTTGAGAATTCTTAACCTTGCAGTTTGTACTGGGAGAAGAAAAATGCAATATTCAGTAGTAGTATTTTATTGTCAGAAGTTGTGAATTTTGACCTTGGTTCGGATATAAAATGTCACAAAATCAAACTTTTTCTTGATGCCTCTTGGACTGTAAAACATTGAGTAACAGTGTGAGAGATGTCGTTATGTTTCTTGTATTGCTCTACATTGTTAAATTGTTCAATCGATATATTAGAGTTGCGTTTGCACCTCATTTTGCTTTATTCTATTTGTTTTAGGTCAATAAATGGACTTGTCGAAATTTTGGAGACACAAAGGTCGAGGTATTAGATTAACCTGTATTCCAACAAGTACCAAATCCTGTCCCACTGACATTATTTTTACAAAGCTTTCATTATGATCTGTTGGCTGTGCACATGCATACCTACCTGTACTGTGTTTTAATGTGTGCTTGTGTTCAAAGAGGTACAGAACGATTGTCCCCATCAGAGAATTAGATAACACTTAGGCATCCAATACAAATCACATCTTTCAGAAAACAGATTCTTGTGGGGTTTTTTTTGTTTGTTTGGTTGTTTTTTTTTTTAGCATTAATTTATTTTTTTAACTGTATTCACTAAAATTCTCTTTTTATGCTCCCATATTACTGTACAGCTGAAAGCTGCTTTACTCCATGGTAGATAGCACTGACTGCTGACATCTGAAAATAGGGCTAGCTTCTGGTGCTTTGCATTGGAATAAGAGATCAGGAAAAAAAACCAAGAAACATGAACAATTATTTATATGTTTAAAAATGAGCAATCGAAGCTTCAGTACACATAATTCCTACATGCAGTGAAAATACAAAGCTTTCTTTCTCTCCCTATCTGTGCAGAGTTGATCTTTCCAATGTGCCGGACCTGCATGCTTTAGACAGTCTATCTGGAATCAGGTATGGCAATAATTTCACTTTTATTAAAAGTAATGCTCGTTGCATAGATAGACGCATGAAGTAGGTACATTTACATTTAGGCAGAGTCTGCATCTGAATTTCTGTTCCATGTTCTAGTTCAGACACTTGTTTACAATTCTCAGTAAGAGTAAGAAGTAATAGAAAGAGGATGTTTTTCCACTTGAGATATATATGCAGCAAAAGATTGTAGGGTTTGTAAAATCAAATGAGAGCCAAAGCACCCACGATTGTTTGGCGTTTTCCCCCCGTTTCCCTTGTTGAGTCTTTAAGTTGTCCATTAGTACTACTACTACTAAATAAGATCTCAGTGCTTTTTTCTGGTTCTCTTAAAACTCAGAGGATTTAATTTTTTTCTTGCTTTACATTGTGATGAACTGGAGACCTTAGTTTTCACAGGAAACTCTGAGTTCCACAACAACCTAAGCCTTGGAAATGTTGTTCAGCGTGTTCCTGGATCTGTTATGTCCTCTGGTTCTTTTATGACTAAGAGGCTCAGCTTTAAATTAGCAAACACTGCACAGTGTGCAGTGGGAATTAGCTTTGGGAATGAGTTAAGTAGAAAGCGGTGTATAGTATTTCACTTCATTTTATACTGCACATTTTACTCTTAGAAGCAATGGCTTTGTTCATTTTTTACTTCCTAACTTAGTTTCAAAAAGTGATGCCCAACAAATCATCCCACAGATGTCAGAAGTTACTTTTTTGTTTTATTAAGATGTAAGAGTGTAAAATGTAGATAGAAGTCCATGGCGACTTACTCTATGATGGTTAAAAGTTAGTAGGTCGTACTACTAGCCTTGTTGTGAAAATGGGTCTCCTAAGTCTTTCTTGTAAGACACTGACAGCTGAGTTAGAACAAAGCGTTTCTAACCAGAACAGACTCTCTTGGCCCAAGGACAGCTTGAATCCAACCAGAAATGACCATCCAATAGGTCACCCCTTGCTTTATCACTCATATGTCAGAATTTTTTTCCTAATCTAGAAAGGAAATCCGTAATTGTTCTGTACATTACTATAGTCAAATTAGATAATTGACAGTGGAATTCCAGCAGTTAAGCTATGGCAGACTTCCTATCACAGAACATTTGAAAGATCAAACAAACATAATTAAACATAACTATTCTGAGATTAAAGCTGAATTAACAGTTGAAAATTACTTTGATAACAGCACTTTAGTTTTGGTCTGCAGTACTGAAGAGTTTGTGTAGGTCTTGTTTGAGATAATGACACTGCATCCATCCAGTGCAAATGCAACATCTGCTTGTTTACAGCTTGCAGAAAAAACTCGAGAGTATGAAGACAACAGATGCACATCTCGACAAGGTAATTACAACAAGCACTGCTTCAGTCTCGCTGTTAGAAGATAGTTCAGGATAACTGCAACCATGGCATACTAATCATCTTATTTTTTCAGAAGGTTTCAGGTAGAGAATCGTATGTTTAAGATCTCTGGAATATTACACTGAATGCCATGTACTTTGATAGAGATAGATAGTAAATGTATATACTGAGTTCTGCTTTCAAATATGGCTTAAGAGTTCTCTTGTTGGAAACTGTGTTCTTGTACATGGAGAGCATTACTACAACAGACAAGTAATACTATTCTTTTCAATATTTGCCCTTATTGAGCAATTGAGATTTGAGAATTGAGCCCTATACTTACACCTGATATTTATCCCGTAGGTCGAAATGATGTCAGTGTTTTTAGATATTGGGGAGTTGCTGTTCACAACTTTGCATTAATTAAGGTGTTAGAGAGGCACATTCTGTGAGTGCTTCCCTTCGTTTTTACACAGAAAATCAACAGATCAACCTGTAACAGTGAATTAGGTTTTCCTATAAATTTGATATAAATCCTATAATCGCACGTGTGCTAGAAGGTTAGGAATGTGAAATGCTTTGTTTTTCCAGATATGTAACCCAGCTTTTATTTATGTCAGGGTAGAATCTTTTCTCTTGCTCTGTGCAATAAAACAATCCTTGCATATTACAGTTTAAATTGCATTTTTATCTTTGTGATTGTGTTTTATTTAGAGAGAAAATACAGTATTTTGTCTGTTTTGTGGTTTTGATTTTTAATAAATAATTGAGGGGGAAAGGGTCTGGCCTGTCACTCCTTTAGAGTATAAGCAGTTCTGTGCTAAATGCTGCTTTTAAGCATCTATCTTGCCTGTCTTGTGTGTCTTTCCATTTACAGGACATAGTGACAGTAACACTTGGAAGTCCTAGGAAGTATTAAGGAAGAAAACCTTAATCTCTTTATACAGGTAAATATTAATACATCGCAGTCAAGTGCGAAATCATTGTGTCCTTTTGTAGAAAATCATCTTACGCTGTTGTGTTTGTGAAAACATTTTTCCTCTTTGTAGAATCTTCTGTGGGAAAAGAATGTGAAAGATAGGACTGGATGTACCATGGATGTCATAAGACTGAAGGTTTGCCTGAAACGTCCAACCTCTTTGTTTTGTGCTTTCCCTCTTTTTAAATGGAAAGAAAATGCAGTGTATTGTCAGCCACATACAGGTCAAAGAGCAGACAAAAGAGAGAACATCAGTTTGTCATTGATCCATGTAGAGACACTTAAATAGCTGCTGGCCAATGAGACCACTCAAGGTATCTGACAGAGAAGCAAACCACAGTACTACTTGCTGTGTAGTGAAAGGGGAGACTTGCAGTCCCAAACATGAGTGGGACAGGATGAATGATCAGGACATAAGTGAAAGGAGGTGATGTTGTTTTCCCCTCCTTTGCTCTGAAAGGTCTCATCCATTTCACCTAGATGGCTCCTTAGCTAGGGATGTAGTTACAGGTTTCTGTCCATGATTACAGTTGTTGGCATAATAAACAGAAGTTTAATTGAGTGTAACAATGCAGCACAGTGCTAGTTATGGTCCACCTAAAACTTTTTGATTACATCAGACTGCAGTTTTAAAGATGTGATTTACACATAAGTGTATTCATCCCTGTGTATGATTCATTGCATAGTTCTGAGGTGAACATTGGTGATGCTTGAGGATATACTTTCATTTTCCTTAAACCAAAAAGCTAAGTAAATGATAAAAAAGTCAATTGTATGATTAGACAAGGTCTAAGGAAAACAATCAAATGTGCTGTGATTTGTTTCCTGAGAACATATGTGTGTCAGAGGCAGCAAGGTAATTATTTCTACTTCACTGGAAGAAAGGTTTATTTCTTGACAAGTAGAACAACAGCAGCATAAAGCCGGCAGTGCTGATGCACTTCAAGCTGTCTGTTGTACTCATTAGCTGTACTGCTGATTAGAAGTATGCTTCTGTTGTACTGAGCTTTGGGATCAAAGTAAAATTTACATTATATTTTAGACAGTTTTCAAGTGATGAAAACTCTTTTAGTGCAACGTTTGGCATGTGAGTAAATGGACTTAGTTTTGAAAGTATTCCATTGTTAATTCCATTGCTAGTCATTTCACCACACAGATATTTGTTCTTTCTTTGCTATTCAGAGATTCTGTTTCAAGACAGTGTAAGTGTTAAGCTTGAGAACTCAGTGGGAACAGACTCAACATTTTTGCCTATTTTACGTCTTCTTGGACAGGTGATGAGGCTTTCATAGAGACATATATCATACATACAATCAAAGTGGCATGGTAGGAGATGACATTTAAATTTGCACAAATATTCCAGGTAACCGTCCAAATGAGAAGCTGAAGGCAGAGTATAGCAAAGTAAAATTATTAATTGTAAGAATGGTTGTTACAAGAGATGACTCTGTTGCATTGTTATTTTGATCAACCTCTGCATAGTTGTCAGAGGCTTTTCCCTGCTCTGTGTATTTGTAAAGTTGTTTTTTTTTTCTCCATAATTATTTTGTTTTTAAAGGTTTGTTTATATACTTTAACAGTTATTTTTCTGGTAAGGGACTCGTATCTATTCAAGGCAAATCTCATCAAGTGATAGTCCAAGGTGTCCATGAGCTGTATGATCTGGAAGAGACTGCAATAGAATGGAAAGAAGATGAAAAAAGATTTTATGTTTTAATTGGTATGAGTAACTTTGTGCCTTTTTCTGTAACTTTAAGGAGCTTTTTCTTTCAGCAGCAGTCCAGTTAACCTGTCCAGTGAGAAGCAGCCACCCCGTACTAGTCAGAGTAACTGCAGTTACGATGTTCTGAGTAACCTTCAGTCCATGCTCTGTCCATGAAAACCCCCTGCACTTTCTTAAAGCAGCTGAGAGCAGCTGTGCTGTCCTTTGTAGTTGAATAAAATAAAATACCAGGTACTCAGAAATTATGTAAGCATACTGGGGATTATTTTAAAAACAAATAATTGCTAATACGTTCGTGGGAATGCTTTGAGTATTTGATCACATAATCAATAACTGTGAAGATGATGAAGTCATTAATGCGTACAAAGTCAGGTTCGTTTCGGAAAATCTTAAAATGCTGAGTTGCGTATTTCTTGAAATCTGTTTTTGTAAATAAAATTAATGTGGTTTCCTGCAGCTTAGTTTTGATAAAGTACTATTTTAACTCATTGGTAGAGTAAGTATCTTCTCTGGTGAGAAACCTTACAGGCTTCTGCTTGCAGGAACGGATTTTTGTAATATGCTCTACAATACAATTAGCTAAACTTTTTTCTCTTTGCAGGTAGGAACCTGAATAAAGAGATTATCAAAGAAGTGTTCATAGGAACTGTGACAGAGAAGCATGAGAACAGTTGACACTGGACTATAAACAGGATGAAGTCTTGTGCTTAAATCTGCAAGTATTTATGATAAGAAGGACTGAATGACACACCATGTTGTAGTAGTTCCTTTTTCTGCTTCCAGTCTACTGCACAGTTAAACTCCTGAGCCCTGCTAAGAATCCCAGCTCACCTACTGTTGAAAGGTTGGCTCTTATGGTCTAGATTAAACACAAAAAAATTCTAGCATCTTGAATTAGGCTTAATTTATGCCAGTGAATTCATTTGGCTTTGCAGAAGTACCACTACATCTCCCAGAGAACATCACGGCCAGAGATAAGACAAGGGACCTGGACACAATATTATCTGACTCCCAGGCTGGACTGACGTCTGTCAAGTTCTGTCATTCAGGGGAGTGTGTGGGAGCCTTCAGCCATTTTGCTTAGAGTTTTACAGTAGGCCTCTCGGTTTTGGGACTCATTCTCTCTCCTATCTTGCTTGATTCGTTAGCTTAATTTCAATTATATTAGATTGTGCCTCTTGAACACTGCCAGAGGTTGGTTTTTGCCAGTCATGTAATCACAATAAAAAGTATTTAGTATTTGCTATTAAACTTCCTTGCATAGCTTTCCGCTTGTTCTTTGATTTTTAAATGCATGCAACCATCCCCGGTAACAAATCTGTTGTATAAATGAAAGCAAGATGTGCAGCCAGTCCCCACACAGCAGCTGTCCCCCCAGCCCTCTCTCCTCAGTTCTGCTGTTTGTTATTTTTCCACATGATTTCGTATGTTATGGAATGTCGCTCTGGCCATTTTAGGTCAGTGGTTCTGGATCTGTCCCGTTCTAGCTCTTTGTGTCAGCAGCAGCCCCTTGCTGGCAGGACAGTCCGAGGTGCTGCTCAGCAACAGGTGACATACTGCTGTGCTACCAACATTGTTTTTCTCCTTAAGCCAAAACAGCATCGTACCAGACACTGGGAAGAAAATCAGCTCTGTCCAGCTGAAACCAGGACACCAGCAGAGGCGAACTGATTCATCGTGTCATAAGTATTAGGTAGCTTGAAGAAGCTTCCACAAACCAGGAACTAATGCAAGGTGAAAAGAATGACTTCATGATAATGTTACTGTTAAGAATCAAAGAATCACAGAATATCCTGCACTGGAAGGGACTGACACCCTGCTCCACACATGAGCACTCTGGGGCTGAGAGCATAGTCCAGATCCCCTTCCCTCCACTCTTTGCTTTTCTTTTCGGTGCCTTAAATGGGCATGGGGGGAGGGGACAGCACCGGATGGGAGGTACCTTTCAGCCTCCCACAGCCCGCCGGTGAGATTGGGACTTAGTTTTTTTCTCTTTGTTGAAACTCTCTCGTTGTTGTTTAGTGTCACTGGGTTCATTAAACTGCCGTTCGTTCTCAGATCGTTCTTTTTTTATATTTTTCCTTCCTAGATCCAATGGCAATCTCCCTTCCCTTCCCCTCTCTCCGAGCGCACGTAGCCGGGCCAGGCCTGGCCGCACCGTGCAGTTAGAGAGGGGAGGTACTTTTGTTCCTTCTCTGCCCGGGTTTGTTCCCGCTGTCACGGAGTGAGCTCGAGAGAGAACTCCGCGACATCTACGAAGAGCAGCCTCTGCAAAACCAAAGTGCTTGAGCAGCGCTGTGTGCTGGGTATGTGCTTGGCACCTGTCTCAGTGACAAATTTGCACATTTTCCCCGGCAGGAAGCAGAGATGCTGTTCCAGAGGCAAATCACAGTGATTTGATGACCTCTGCACCCTCCCCAACATCTCCTACATGAAATCACCTTTCCAAAGCACCGTTTCCTCCACTGCTCTTTACTTACTGCCGTTTTCCAGGTCTCCTTAAACCCCAGAATAAACACAGTACCTCTGGATCTTATCTCCTGTCATGCTGAGTTTTCAGGAATTAGACCTGGGAGAAGTTGTACTGAGGGACGTGGTTTAGTGAGAACTCTTGGTGATGGGTGGATGGTTGGACTGGGCGATCCCATGGGTCTTTTCCAGTCCTGGTGATTCTGTGATTCAGTGATTCTGTGCTGGGGCAACAGGAGAAGCCAATGGGGAAAATCAAGGGAAATACCTAAAAGGAATTAAGGAGTTATCCTTTAAGGAAGTGAGAAGACCAGCTACCCAGCTGAAGAGCTTCTACACCAGTGCACACAGCTTGGGAAACAAACTGGAGGAGCTGGAAGCTACTGTGCTCCTGTAAAACCACAATATAGTTGCTGTCACCAAAACCTGGTGGGATGATTATCTTGACTGGAGTGTGCCTATTGGTGGCTACAAGCTGTTCAGAAGGCACAGGTGAGGAAGGAAGGGAGTGGGCATTGCTACCTACACAGGAAAGAACAGAATGTGAAGAGCTGTCCCTAAAGAAGTCATATGGGTGACAGTTAAGACACCAAGGCAGGAAAGGGAGCCTTGTGAGCGGTGTCTACTATAGGCCACCTGATCAGTCAGAGCCTGTTGATAGGCTCAGGAAAGCCAAAACCCTGCTTGAATTGAACTTCACAAGGGATGCCATAAAGAACACGTAACTCTTCTACATGTACCTCAACCAGAAAAAGAAAATCCAGGAGGGCGTATCCCCTTTGTCAGTGACACACGCAGGCCTGTACAACAGACGAGGAGAAGGATGAGGAACTCAGCAACTTTTTTTGCCTCGCTCTTCTCTGATAACTGCTCACCACACAGCCCTCAAACTTTGGGTTTGGTAGGAGGGGGTTTCGGAATCTACAACCTCACTGTAAGCAAGGATCAGGTTCGTGAGCACCTGAGGAATCTGAACATCCACAAGTCTATGGGTCCCAAGGAGAAGCATCCCAGCCTCCTTGTCCTATAGCTTTCCAAATTGCATCTGCATCCCGTTGTTATATTGTTGCTATATTCTGGCTACAGTATTGCCAGCTGTAGCCAGAAATCCATTGGCTTTGAACGATGCCATCAGCCAGCAGACCCTTGCAGCACAATGCTTAACCTCTCTCTTAGTGAGGATATGCAGGAGGGGTCCGCTAATTGCCTGTTCTTCAGCAAATGTGCTCTACCCCATCCTGCCCTTGGCTGTGTTCACCACTCCAATGATCAGGGATTTCTTTATCCCAGGTCAGTTCAGCTGACCCGCTCCTGCTGAGGTCTCTCTCTGCGTTGCTGTGCTGGTCCCGATATCACATCGGGGTCACTGTTTACTGGGAAACCTGCAGGTAGGGGATATTTTGAGGGTGGGGATGACTTGCATCTGGGGGATTTGGGGCTGGGGGAGTCGGGAGCAGTTTTTTGAGACCACCCAAGAGCATGACTGAGCCATGTCCGTGTGTCCGCAGGCCGGCAGACAGTGCTTGCGGTGGAGGAAATGGTGGCAGCGAGCAGCAGCACTGAAGCCAGGTAGGTCCTGTGAGGGCCAGCCCATGCCCCAGACCTGTCCAGGAGCATCCATCTCCAGGCTGGGCTGAGCCTCTGGGAGCAGCTAAGCCCTGTTCATCGTTCACATGTATCAGCACCAATGTTCCTTCTAAATTTTAATAGTTTAATTTAAAAAGGATGTGCCTGGCTCAGAGCATCTCTGGAGCTCCTGTTCCCCTGTGGCTCAGTGACCTTCCCTGTTTTACAGGTGCCAAGAAACACTGCAAGCCATGGAGCCGCTGCAGTAAGGCTGACCAGGAGCTCCAGCAGCTGCTGCTGTCGGAGCTGCCTGAGCTCAGGCCTGTGCTGGGCCCTGACTTCCTGCAGGCAGCCTGGAAAGATCTGGAGGAGCTGGTGGAGCGGAACAGCCTGCCATGTCACTGCTGCACTTCAGCTGAGATCCAAAGCTGCACTGGAATAGGCAACATGGATTCCTTGAAAGCAGCCAGCAGAGCACAGGCAAAGCTGATGCCAGTCTGCCCCACTGGATGCCTGTGGTGCGCTGATACCTACAGCGCCCTCACAGTCCATATGGCCCGGAAAAGCCTGGAAGTGCACATGGCCGTCCTGCCCAAATTGCTCTTGATCTCCCATCAGCTTGCACGGGAAAGACAATGCAGCCATGTCCTGCCCAAGCCCATCAAGCCAGGGCAGACCCAGGCCAAGGGCAAATGCATTGCAGGCAACGTTCTCAAGAAGAAACAGAAGAGTAACCGTGGTGTACCCAGCCCTGGAGATTTCCCCATACTGGTGCCATGCCCCCACTATATTCTGCTGCCCTGGAATGTGAGTCAAGCCAGGAAGACCATCCAGCAGAAGGCTCAGACTCACAGCCAGGGCCAGGCTCAGGCACAGCAGCATCCCCAGAAGCAGTGCTGCCCCCAGGAGTCGGCAGAGATTGCTTTGCCTCCGAGCCACGCAGCAGACAAGGAGCAAGAGCATCCCACAGCTACCACAGCGCTTCCTGGCTCAGACAACATATCAAAGATAAAGGATGCCAGCTGTCAGACAGACTGTGCAAGCTTTTGCATGACTGACATCAAATCCAGGAGCCAGTGCGTCAGCAAAGCGCATGCTGTCATCTCAAAGCTGCAGCTCGGTCAGAAGACCTTTGGGAAGCTCTCCATGCACGTGGCCAGAAAATGCCTGGAGATAAAGCTTCGCTGCTTACCTGAGTTAATGCAGAAGTCCATGTGGCGGCAGCGTGGGATGTCCCTCACCCGCCCAGCTGGCACCATGGCATCAAAATCCCAGCTGGTTCACGGATACTTCCCCAGCCGTCGGGCTCGATTCCTGAATGAGAAGCGCGAGACCCTGGAGCTGCACATCCGCTCCCTGAAGTTGAAGCGTTGTGAGAACCTCCTTATCTCAGCGAGTCCATCGAAGCCTGCAGTGTGCCAGGAGGAAGAATATACCAGCTTGTATGTGTCTGCAAAATCTGTGGCATCTTGGGCTGAGGTAGGCCCCAAAGGACAAAAGCAGCGGGCCCAGTCGAAGAAGTCCCCTAGCAGAGGCAAAAGCAAGCGGAACGCCGAAGTGAAGGGCACTGGCTTTCCAACTACCAGAGTAACGTTCCGGGGAGTGGAAGAGAAAACCACCACCTACCCCAATAAGCCTACCTAAATAAATATTTCTTTATCTATAAATAAGTTTTTCTATATACCTAAATAAGTAAGTGCCTAAGAGCTTTCTCTATGGGGGCCTTCCTGGGGATTTAATGGGGAGATGGGCTCAGGAGGGAAGCTGTGTGTTCCACAGGAGGACATGCAGATGAGGACAAGCCCTGGCAAGGTGGCTGGAGCTTCTCCTCCCCTGTGGCCGTGCCCTGCGTGCAGCTTGGGGCTCTGTGACCCATCTGGAGGCACAGCACCAAGTCCTGACACTGCAAGGGGACTGCAGGCTCCCACAGCACCAGGAACAGCCTGTCAGCTCCTTCTGCAGGCTGGCACATTGAGGTGCTGCAAGGCAAGTCCTTTGGTCACCTTGGCCTGTGATCCAGGAGTCATCCCAGCCTGGTCTGTGGGGATGGGGATGGGGAAGGCAGCATGAAGCAGGGATGACCAAGGCTGCAGAATAGCGTCCGTTGCCCTCCCAGCACAGGCAGCCACCAAAGAGCTCCCTTGCAGTGGCCACACCATGCATATGGAAAGAATAGGGTTCTTGCACTGCTGATGCAGCTTCTGGTCAATCCCTCTTATCTGACCGTAGCTTCTGTTCTCTTAGGCAGCCTGGAAGGCCAAGCATATCCTGGGCTGAATTAGAAAAGGGGTGGCCAGCAGGGAAAGGGAAGTGATTATCTCCCTCCTGTGAGGCCCCATCTGCATCATTGCATCAATAGACAAGGGAAGAGTCACCCATGCTTATCTATCTTGACTTCTGTAAGGACATGGAGATTTTGGAAAGGGTCCAGAGGAGGGCCACGAAGATGATCAGGGGGCTGGAGCACCTCCCCTATGAGGACAGGCTGAGGGAGTTGGGCTTGTTCAGCCTGGAGAAGAGAAGGCTGCGGGGTGACCTCATTGCAGCCTTTCAATACCTGAAGGGAACTTACTCCCAGGAAGGGAGTAAACTCTTCAAAAGGGCTGGCAATAGCAGGACACGGGGAAATGGTTTTAAGTTAAAAGAGGGAAGATTTAGGTTGGATGTTAGGGGGAAGTTCTTCACTAGGAGAGTGGTTAGGCCCTGGAGCAGGCTGCCCAGGGAGGTTGTGGATGCCCCGTCCTTGGAGGTGTTCAAGACCAGGTTGGATGGGGCCAAAGAAAAGTGGGAGTGTCATCAGCTTTTCCATAGCACAGGATCAGCTTAAGTCAAGGTAATCCTGATACGCTTCTGAGTCAGCCATTGTCACAGCAGCTAAAGTCATCATGAGTCCCAAAGTGAGATACACCAAAATAAAGAGACACCTGGACACCTGAGAAATCCGGAACATGGCCGATCCTTTTATTTATCTTTTTCCTTTTTTCCCCTCTTTTCTTTTTATTGTCATTTCGCCCCCTCTTCTTCATTTACTATTTTTTCTTCTACTTTTCCTTTGCCTTTTTCTATTTTTTTCTATTTCTTCTCTTTTTCTTCTCTTTTTCTTCTCTTTTTCTTCTCTTTTTCTTCTCTTTTTCTTCTCTTTTTCTCCTCTACTTCTCTTCTCTTCTCTTCTCTTCTCTTCTCTCTCTTCTCTTCTCTTCTCTTCTCTTCTCTTCTCTTCTCTTCTCTTCTCTTCTCTTCTTCTCTTTGTCTTTTCTTTTCTTTTCTTTTCTTTTCTTTTCTTTCTTTTTCTTTTTCTTTTCTTTTCTTTTCTTTTCTTTTCTTTTCTTTTCTTTTCTTTTTTCTTTTTTCTTTTCCCTCTCCTCTCCTCTCCTCTCCTCTCCTCTCCTCTCCTCTCCTCTCCTCTCCTCTCCTCTCCTCTCCTCTCCTCTCCTCTCCCTCTCCTCTCCTCTCCTCTCCTCTCCTCTCCTCTCCTCTCCTCTCCTCTCCTCTCCTCTCCTCTCCTCCCACCCCTCCCCGCCCCTCCCCTTCCCTTTCTCCTCTATCCCCTCCCATCCCATCCCATCCCATCCCATCCCATCCCATCCCATCCCATCCCATCCCATCCCATCCCATCCTCTCCCCTCCTCACCCCTCCACTCTTTTTCCTTCTTTTTCTTTTTCTTCCCCCCTTCATCTTTTTTTTCTAATTCTTCTCCAATTCTTCTTCCCTATCTTCACTTTTTTTCTTGTCTTCCTTTTCTATTTATTTTCATTTTTGTTCCATCTTTCTTAAAACTTTTCACATTCTTTATTATTTCTTGCTTTTCATCTTTCTTTTCTTTTTTTTCTTTTCTTTTTTTTTCTTTCCATTTTCCCCCTATTTTCTTTTGCTTTTGCTTCTTCTTACCCTATTTGTTTTTCTTTTCCTTCCCCGTTTTCTGTTCTGCTTTCTCTTTTTCTTCCCTATTTAATTTTCATTTTCTCTTTCCTTCCCTCTTTTTTCTTGCTCTTCTTTTTTTTCTTCCTCTTTATCTTTCCCTTTCCCTTTATTTCCCTTTCTCTTTTCTCTTTTTCTTTTGTTTTCATTTCTTTTTTCTTCTCTTCTCTTTCATTTTCTCTTTTCTTTTCTTTTCTTTTCTTTTCTTTTCTTTTCTTTTCTTTCTTTTCTTTTCTTTTCTTTTCTTTTCTTTTCTTTTCTTTTCTTTTCTTTTCTCTTCCATTCTCTTCTCTTCCTTTTTTTTCTTTTACTTTTCCTTTTCATCTTCCTTTTCTTCTTCTTTTTCTTCCTTCTTTCCTTTTTGCTTTTGCTTTTTCTGCCCCCACTTTTTTTCCTTCCCTATTTCTATCCCTTCTCCTTTTTCTATTATTTTTCTACCCTATTATCATTGTTCTATTTTTTCCCTGTTTTCTTCCCTCTTTTTACTTCCACTTTCTCTTCCCCTTTTGTTTCCTTTTATCTTTCTCCTATTTCTCACTTTTCTTTTTCCTTTCCTTTTTTTTTTTATCCTCTATCCCCTCTCCTCCCCTCCCATCACCTCCCCTCCCCTCCCCTTCCCTAACCTCCCGTCCTCTCCCTTCCCATCCTTACCCACCCCCTCCTCTCTTTTTCTTTTTCTTCCCCCTTTTCATCTTTTTCTAATTCTTCTCCAATTCTTCTTCTCTATCTTCATTTTTTCTTCTTCTGTCTTGCTTTTTTCTCTATTTTCATTTTCGTTGCATCTTTCTTAAAACTTTTCACATTCTTCATTATTTCTTGCTTTTCATCCCTCTTATCTTTTTTTTCTATTCCTCTTCCTTTTCCTCTCCCATTCCCCCCCCTATTTTCTTTTGCTTTTGCTTCTTCTTACCCTATTTGTTTTTCTTTTCCTTCCCCATTTTCTGTTCTACTTTCTCTTTTTCTTCCCTATTTAATTTTCATTTTCTCTTTCCTCCCCTCTTTATTCTTCTCTCTCTCTTTTTTTAAATTTCCCCTTTATGTTTCCTTTTCCCCTTTCTTTCCCCTTTCCTTTTCTTTATATTTTTCCTTTCTTTAAATTTTTCTTTCTTTCTTCTTCTTCTCCTTCTTCTTCTTCTTCTCTTCTTTCCTTTGGCTTTTTTTTTTTTCTTCTTCTTCCCCTCTTTGTTTCTTTTTTCTTCCCCATTTTCTTTCCCTTCTCCTTTTTCTATGTTTTTTCTTCCCTATTATCATTCTTTTTCTATTTTCTTCCCTGCTTTCTTCCCACTTTTTTCTCCCTTTTTTATCCTTACTTTCCCCTTTTTGTTTCCTTTTTTTTTTGCCCTATTTCTTTTTCTTTACCCTTTTCTTCCCTATCTTCATTTTTCTTCATTATTGCTTTCTTTTGAATTTTCATTTTCTTTCCATTTTTCCTGCCCTTATCTCATTCTTTTTTATTTCTTGCTTTTCTTCTCTCTTTTCGTTTTTCCTCCTTTTTTTTCTTTTTTTTCTTCCTACTTTTAAAAACTTGACATTTTTTTCTTATTTTCTTCCCTTCCCCCCTTTTCTTTGTTCCCATATATTCTTTACTTCTTGTCCTCTTCCTTTTC
>NC_140702.1:51555680-51591455 GCF_054131305.1 Coturnix japonica
GGTAAGTATGAAAGGAAAGGAAAGTATAAATGAAAGGAGAGGCTAAGTTTAAAAATAGGAATTGAAAGGAAAGTGTAAAGGAAAAGAAAGTATACAGAAAAGGAAAAAGAAAGTATAAAAGAAAGGAAAGCAAAGGTAAGTATATTGGAAAGGATAAGAAAGTATAAATGAAAGGAATGGGTAAGTTTAAAAATAGGAATGGAAAGGAAAGTATAAGGGAATGGAAAGTATAAAGGAAGGGAAAGTATAAAAGAAAGGAAGCAAAGGTAAGTATAAAGGAAGGGAAAGGAAGGGAATAGAAAAGAAAGGAAAGGTAGATATAATGGAAAGGAAAGCAATGTATAAAGGAAAATCAATGTATGTAGAATTGTAAGTATAGGGAAGTATATAAAAAAGGAAAGGAAAGGTTAATTTAAAAAAAAAATGGAATGGAAAGGAAGGTCTAAAGGAAAATGTTACAGAACTGAAAGGGAATGTAGGTATAATGCAAAGGGAAGGGAATTATAAAAGAAAGGAATTTATAAAAGAAAGGAAAGCAAAGGTAAGTACGAAAGGAAAGGAAAGGAAAGTATAAATGAAAGGAGAGGCTAAGTTTAAAAATAGGAATTGAAATGAAAGTGTAAAGGAAAGGAAAGTATACAGAAAAGGAAAGTATAAAGGAAAGGAAAGTATAAAGAAAAGGAAAGTATAAAGGAAGGGAAAGTATAAAGAAAAAGAAAGTATAAAGGAAGGGAAAGTATAAAAGAAAGGAAAGCAAAGGTAAGTATATTGGAAAGGATAAGAAAGTATAAATGAAAGGAATGGGTAAGTTTAAAAATAGGAATGGAAAGGAAAGTATAAGGGAATGGAAAGTATAAAGGAAGGGAAAGTATAAAAGAAAGGAAGCAAAGGTAAGTATAAAGGAAGGGAAAGGAAGGGAATAGAAAAGAAAGGAAAGGTAGATATAATGGAAAGGAAAGCAATGTATAAAGGAAAGTCAATGTATGTAGAATTGTAAGGATAGGGAAGTATATAGAAAAGGAAAAGAAAGGTTAATTTAAAAAAAAAAAAGGAATGCAAAGGAAGGTCTAAAGGAAAATGTTACAGAACAGAAAGGGAATGTAGGTATAATGCAAAGGGAAGGGAATTATAAAAGAAGGGAATTTATAAAAGAAAGGAAAGCAAAGGTAAGTATGAAAGGAAAGGAAAGGAAAGGAAAGGAAAGGAAAGGAAAGGAAAGGAAAGGAAAGGAAAGGAAAGGAAAGGAAAGGAAAGGAAAGGAAAGGAAAGGAAAGGAAAGGAAAGGAAAGGAAAGGAAAGGAAAGGAAAGGAAAGGAAAGGAAAGGCTAAGTTTAAAAATAGGAATTGAAATGAAAGTGTAAAGGAAAGGAAAGTATACAGAAAAGGAAAGTATAAAGGAAAGGAAAGTATAAAGAAAAGGAAAGTATAAAGGAAGGGAAAGTATAAAAGAAAGGAAAGCAAAGGTAAGTATATTGGAAAGGATAAGAAAGTATAAATGAAAGGAATGGGTAAGTTTAAAAATAGGAATGGAAAGGAAAGTATAAGGGAATGGAAAGTATAAAGGAAGGGAAAGTATAAAAGAAAGGAAGCAAAGGTAAGTATAAAGGAAGGTAAAGGAAGGGAATAGAAAAGAAAGGAAAGGTAGATATAATGTACAGGAAAGCAATGTATAAAGGAAAGTCAATGTATGTAGAATTGTAAGGATAGGGAAGTATATAAAAAAGGAAAGGAAAGGTTAATTTAAAAAAAAAAAAGGAATGGAAAGGAAGGTCTAAAGGAAAATGTTACAGAACAGAAAGGGAATGTAGGTATAATGCAAAGGGAAGGGAATTATAAAAGAAGGGAATTTATAAAAGAAAGGAAAGCAAAGGTAAGTATGAAAGGAAAGGAAAGGAAAGTATAAATGAAAGGAGAGGCTAAGTTTAAAAATAGGAATTGAAATGAAAGAGTAAAGGAAAGGAAAGTATACAGAAAAGGAAAGTATAAAGGAAAGGAAAGTATAAAGAAAAGGAAAGTATAAAGGAAGGGAAAGTATAAAGAAAAAGAAAGTATAAAGGAAGGGAAAGTATAAAAGAAAGGAAAGCAAAGGTAAGTATATTGGAAAGGATAAGAAAGTATAAATGAAAGGAATGGGTAAGTTTAAAAATAGGAATGGAAAGGAAAGTATAAGGGAATGGAAAGTATAAAGGAAGGGAAAGTATAAAAGAAAGGAAGCAAAGGTAAGTATAAAGGAAGGGAAAGGAAGGGAATAGAAAAGAAAGGAAAGGTAGATATAATGGAAAGGAAAGCAATGTATAAAGGAAAGTCAATGTATGTAGAATTGTAAGGATAGGGAAGTATATAGAAAAGGAAAGGAAAGGTTAATTTTAAAAAAAAAAAGGAATGCAAAGGAAGGTCTAAAGGAAAATGTTACAGAACAGAAAGGGAATGTAGGTATAATGCAAAGGGAAGGGAATTATAAAAGAAGGGAATTTATAAAAGAAAGGAAAGCAAAGGTAAGTATGAAAGGAAAGGAAAGTATAAATGAAAGGAGAGGCTAAGTTTAAAAATAGGAATTGAAATCAAAGTGTAAAGGAAAAGAAAGTATACAGAAAAGGAAAAAGAAAGTATAAAAGAAAGGAAAGCAAAGGTAAGTATATTGGAAAGGATAAGAAAGTATAAATGAAAGGAATTGGTAAGTTTAAAAATAGGAATGGAAAGGAAAGTATAAGGGAATGGAAAGTATAAAGGAAGGGAAAGTATAAAAGAAAGGAAGCAAAGGTAAGTATAAAGGAAGGGAAAGGAAGGGAATAGAAAAGAAAGGAAAGGTAGATATAATGGAAAGGAAAGCAATGTATAAAGGAAAATCAATGTATGTAGAATTGTAAGTATAGGGAAGTATATAAAAAAGGAAAGGAAAGGTTAATTTAAAAAAAAAAAGGAATGGAAAGGAAGGTCTAAAGGAAAATGTTACAGAACAGAAAGGGAATGTAGGTATAATGCAAAGGGAAGGGAATTATAAAAGAAGGGAATTTATAAAAGAAAGGAAAGCAAAGGTAAGTATGAAAGGAAAGGAAAGGAAAGTATAAATGAAAGGAGAGGCTAAGTTTAAAAATAGGAATTGAAATGAAAGAGTAAAGGAAAGGAAAGTATACAGAAAAGGAAAGTATAAAGGAAAGGAAAGTATAAAGAAAAGGAAAGTATAAAGGAAGGGAAAGTATAAGGGAATGGAAAGTATAAAGGAAGGGAAAGTATAAAAGAAAGGAAAGCAAAGGTAAGTATATTGGAAAGGATAAGAAAGTATAAATGAAAGGAATGGGTAAGTTTAAAAATAGGAATGGAAAGGAAAGTATAAGGGAATGGAAAGTATAAAGGAAGGGAAAGTATAAAAGAAAGGAAGCAAAGGTAAGTATAAAGGAAGGGAAAGGAAGGGAATAGAAAAGAAAGGAAAGGTAGATATAATGGAAAGGAAAGCAATGTATAAAGGAAAGTCAATGTATGTAGAATTGTAAGGATAGGGAAGTATATAGAAAAGGAAAAGAAAGGTTAATTTTACAAAAAAAAAGGAATGCAAAGGGAGGTCTAAAGGAAAATGTTACAGAACAGAAAGGGAATGTAGGTATAATGCAAAGGGAAGGGAATTATAAAAGAAGGGAATTTATAAAAGAAAGGAAAGCAAAGGTAAGTATGAAAGGAAAGGAAAGGAAAGTATAAATGAAAGGAGAGGCTAAGTTTAAAAATAGGAATTGAAATGAAAGTGTAAAGGAAAGGAAAGTATACAGAAAAGGAAAGTATAAAGGAAAGGGAAGTATAAAGAAAAGGAAAGTATAAAGGAAGGGATAGTATAAAAGAAAGGAAAGCAAAGGTAAGTATAGTGGAAAGGATAAGAAAGTATAAATGAAAGGAATGGGTAAGTTTAAAAATAGGAATGGAAAGGAAAGTATAAGGGAATGGAAAGTATAAAGGAAGGGAAAGTATAAAAGAAAGGAAGCAAAGGTAAGTATAAAGGAAGGGAAAGGAAGGGAATAGAAAAGAAAGGAAAGGTAGATATAATGGAAAGGAAAGCAATGTATAAAGGAAAGTCAATGTATGTAGAATTGTAAGGATAGGGAAGTATATAGAAAAGGAAAGGAAAGGTTAATTTAAAAAAAAAAAAAGGAATACAAAGGAAGGTCTAAAGGAAAATGTTACAGAACAGAAAGGGAATGTAGGTATAATGCAAAGGGAAGGGAATTATAAAAGAAGGGAATTTATAAAAGAAAGGAAAGCAAAGGTAAGTATGAAAGGAAAGGAAAGTATAAATGAAAGGAGAGGCTAAGTTTAAAAATAGGAATTGAAATCAAAGTGTAAAGGAAAAGAAAGTATACAGAAAAGGAAAAAGAAAGTATAAAAGAAAGGAAAGCAAAGGTAAGTATATTGGAAAGGATAAGAAAGTATAAATGAAAGGAATGGGTAAGTTTAAAAATAGGAATGGAAAGGAAAGTATAAGGGAATGGAAAGTATAAAGGAAGGGAAAGTATAAAAGAAAGGAAGCAAAGGTAAGTATAAAGGAAGGGAAAGGAAGGGAATAGAAAAGAAAGGGAAGGTAGACATAATGGAAAGGAAAGCAATGTATAAAGGAAAGTCAATGTATGTAGAATTGTAAGTATAGGGAAGTATATAGAAAAGGAAAGGAAAGGTTAATTTAAAAAAAAAAAAAGGAATACAAAGGAAGGTCTAAAGGAAAATGTTACAGAACAGAAAGGGAATGTAGGTATAATGCAAAGGGAAGGGAATTATAAAAGAAGGGAATTTATAAAAGAAAGGAAAGCAAAGGTAAGTATGAAAGGAAAGGAAAGTATAAATGAAAGGAGAGGCTAAGTTTAAAAATAGGAATTGAAATCAAAGTGTAAAGGAAAAGAAAGTATACAGAATAGGAAAAAGAAAGTAGAAAAGAAAGAAAAGCAAAGGTAAGTATATTGGAAAGGATAAGAAAGTATAAATGAAAGGAATGGGTAAGTTTAAAAATAGGAATGGAAAGGAAAGTATAAGGGAATGGAAAGTATAAAGGAAGGGATAGTATAAAAGAAAGGAAGCAAAGGTAAGTATAAAGGAAGGGAAAGGAAGGGAATAGAAAAGAAAGGAAAGGTAGATATAATGGAAAGGAAAGCAATGTATAAAGGAAAATCAATGTATGTAGAATTGTAAGTATAGGGAAGTATATAAAAAAGGAAAGGAAAGGTTAATTTAAAAAAAAAAAAGGAATGGAAAGGAAGGTCTAAAGGAAAATGTTACAGAACTGAAAGGGAATGTAGGTATAATGCAAAGGGAAGGGAATTATAAAAGAAGGGAATTTATAAAAGAAAGGAAAGCAAAGGTAAGTATGAAAGGAAAGGAAAGGAAAGTATAAATGAAAGGAGAGGCTAAGTTTAAAAATAGGAATTGAAATGAAAGTGTAAAGGAAAGGAAAGTATACAGAAAAGGAAAGTATAAAGGAAAGGAAAGTATAAAGAAAAGGAAAGTATAAAGGAAGGGAAAGTATAAAGAAAAAGAAAGTATAAAGGAAGGGAAAGTATAAAAGAAAGGAAAGCAAAGGTAAGTATATTGGAAAGGATAAGAAAGTATAAATGAAAGGAATGGGTAAGTTTAAAAATAGGAATGGAAAGGAAAGTATAAGGGAATGGAAAGTATAAAGGAAGGGAAAGTATAAAAGAAAGGAAGCAAAGGTAAGTATAAAGGAAGGGAAAGGAAGGGAATAGAAAAGAAAGGGAAGGTAGACATAATGGAAAGGAAAGCAATGTATAAAGGAAAGTCAATGTATGTAGAATTGTAAGTATAGGGAAGTATATAGAAAAGGAAAGGAAAGGTTAATTTAAAAAAAAAAAAAGGAATACAAAGGAAGGTCTAAAGGAAAATGTTACAGAACAGAAAGGGAATGTAGGTATAATGCAAAGGGAAGGGAATTATAAAAGAAGGGAATTTATAAAAGAAAGGAAAGCAAAGGTAAGTATGAAAGGAAAGGAAAGTATAAATGAAAGGAGAGGCTAAGTTTAAAAATAGGAATTGAAATCAAAGTGTAAAGGAAAAGAAAGTATACAGAATAGGAAAAAGAAAGTAGAAAAGAAAGAAAAGCAAAGGTAAGTATATTGGAAAGGATAAGAAAGTATAAATGAAAGGAATGGGTAAGTTTAAAAATAGGAATGGAAAGGAAAGTATAAGGGAATGGAAAGTATAAAGGAAGGGATAGTATAAAAGAAAGGAAGCAAAGGTAAGTATAAAGGAAGGGAAAGGAAGGGAATAGAAAAGAAAGGAAAGGTAGATATAATGGAAAGGAAAGCAATGTATAAAGGAAAATCAATGTATGTAGAATTGTAAGTATAGGGAAGTATATAAAAAAGGAAAGGAAAGGTTAATTTAAAAAAAAAAAAGGAATGGAAAGGAAGGTCTAAAGGAAAATGTTACAGAACTGAAAGGGAATGTAGGTATAATGCAAAGGGAAGGGAATTATAAAAGAAGGGAATTTATAAAAGAAAGGAAAGCAAAGGTAAGTATGAAAGGAAAGGAAAGGAAAGTATAAATGAAAGGAGAGGCTAAGTTTAAAAATAGGAATTGAAATGAAAGTGTAAAGGATAGGAAAGTATACAGAAAAGGAAAGTATAAAGGAAAGGAAAGTATAAAGAAAAGGAAAGTATAAAGGAAGGGAAAGTATAAAAGAAAGGAAAGCAAAGGTAAGTATATTGGAAAGGATAAGAAAGTATCAATGAAAGGAATGGGTAAGTTTAAAAATAGGAATGGAAAGGAAAGTATATGGGAATGAAAAGTATAAAGGAAGGGAAAGTATAAAAGAAAGGAAGCAAAGGTAAGTATAAAGTAAGGTAAAGGAAGGGAATAGAAAAGAAAGGAAAGGTAGATATAATGGAAAGGAAAGCAATGTATAAAGGAAAATCAATGTATGTAGAATTGTAAGGATAGGCAAGTATATAAAAAAGGAAAGGAAAGGTTAATTTAAAAAAAAAAAAGGAATGGAAAGGAAGGTCTAAGGGAAAATGTTACAGAACAGAAAGGGAATGTAGGTATAATGCAAAGGGAAGGGAATTATAAAAGAAGGGAATTTATAAAAGAAAGGAAAGCAAAGGTAAGTATGAAAGGAAAGGAAAGTATAAATGAAAGGAGAGGCTAAGTTTAAAAATAGGAATTGAAATCAAAGTGTAAAGGAAAAGAAAGGATACAGAAAAGGAAAAAGAAAGTATAAAAGAAAGGAAAGCAAAGGTAAGTATATTGGAAAGGATAAGAAAGTATAAATGAAAGGAATGGGTAAGTTTAAAAATAGGAATGGAAAGGAAAGTATAAGGGAATCGAAAGTATAAAGGAAGGGAAAGTATAAAAGAAAGGAAGCAAAGGTAAGTATAAAGGAAGGGAAAGGAAGGGAATAGAAAAGAAAGGAAAGGTAGACATAATGGAAAGGAAAGCAATGTATAAAGGAAAGTCAATGTATGTAGAATTGTAAGGATAGGGAAGTATATAGAAAAGGAAAGGAAAGGTTAATTTAAAAAAAAAAAAAAGGAATACAAAGGAAGGTCTAAAGGAAAATGTTACAGAACAGAAAGGGAATGTAGGTATAATGCAAAGGGAAGGGAATTATAAAAGAAGGGAATTTATAAAAGAAAAAAAAGCAAAAATAAGTATGAAAGGAAAGGAAAGTATAAATGAAAGGAGAGGCTAAGTTTAAAAATAGGAATTGAAATGAAAGTGTAAAGGAAAGGAAAGTATACAGAAAAGGAAAGTATAAAGGAAAGGAAAGTATAAAGAAAAGGAAAATATAAAGGAAAGGAAAGTATAAAGAAAAGGAAAGTATAAAGGAAGGGAAAGTATAAAAGAAAGGAAAGCAAAGGTAAGTATATTGGAAAGGATAAGAAAGTATAAATGAAAGGAATGGGTAAGTGTAAAAATAGGAATGGAAAAGAAAGTATAAGGGAATGGAAAGTATAAAGGAAGGGAAAGTATAAAAGAAAGGAAGCAAAGGTAAGTATAAAGGAAGGGAAAGGAAGGGAATAGAAAAGAAAGGAAAGGTAGATATAATGGAAAGGAAAGCAATGTATAAAGGAAAGTCAATGTATGTAGAATTGTAAGGATAGGGAAGTATATAGAAAAGGAAAGGAAAGGTTAATTTAAAAAAAAAAAAAGGAATACAAAGGAAGGTCTAAGGGAAAATGTTACAGAACAGAAAGGGAATGTAGGTATAATGCAAAGGGAAGGGAATTATAAAAGAAGGGAATTTATAAAAGAAAGGAAAGCAAAGGTAAGTATGAAAGGAAAGGAAAGTATAAATGAAAGGAGAGGCTAAGTTTAAAAATAGGAATTGAAATGAAAGTGTAAAGGAAAGGAAAGTATACAGAAAAGGAAAGTATAAAGGAAAGGAAAGTATAAAGAAAAGGAAAGTATAAAGGAAGGGATAGTATAAAAGAAAGGAAAGCAAAGGTAAGTATATTGGAAAGGATAAGAAAGTATAAATGAAAGGAATGGGTAAGTTTAAAAATAGGAATGGAAAGGAAAGTATAAGGGAATGGAAAGTATAAAGGAAGGGATAGTATAAAAGAAAGGAAGCAAAGGTAAGTATAAAGGAAGGGAAAGGAAGGGAATAGAAAAGAAAGGAAAGGTAGATATAATGGAAAGGAAAGCAATGTATAAAGGAAAATCAATGTATGTAGAATTGTAAGTATAGGGAAGTATATAAAAAAGGAAAGGAAAGGTTAATTTAAAAAAAAAAAAGGAATGGAAAGGAAGGTCTAAAGGAAAATGTTACAGAACAGAAAGGGAATGTAGGTATAATGCAAAGGGAAGGGAATTATAAAAGAAGGGAATTTATAAAAGAAAGGAAAGCAAAGGTAAGTATGAAAGGAAAGGAAAGGAAAGTATAAATGAAAGGAGAGGCTAAGTTTAAAAATAGGAATTGAAATGAAAGTGTAAAGGAAAGGAAAGTATACAGAAAAGGAAAGTATAAAGGAAAGGAAAGTATAAAGAAAAGGAAAGTATAAAGGAAGGGAAAGTATAAAGAAAAAGAAAGTATAAAGGAAGGGAAAGTATAAAAGAAAGGAAAGCAAAGGTAAGTATATTGGAAAGGATAAGAAAGTATAAATGAAAGGAATGGGTAATTTTAAAAATAGGAATGGAAAGGAAAGTATAAGGGAATGGAAAGTATAAAGGAAGGGAAAGTATAAAAGAAAGGAAGCAAAGGTAAGTATAAAGGAAGGGAAAGGAAGGGAATAGAAAAGAAAGGAAAGGTAGATATAATGGAAAGGAAAGCAAAGTATAAAGGAAAGTCAATGTATGTAGAATTGTAAGGATAGGGAAGTATATAAAAAAGGAAAGGAAAGGTTAATTTAAAAAAAAAAAAAGGAATGGAAAGGAAGGTCTAAAGGAAAATGTTACAGAACAGAAAGGGAATGTAGGTATAATGCAAAGGGAAGGGAATTATAAAAGAAGGGAATTTATAAAAGAAAGGAAAGCAAAGGTAAGTATGAAAGGAAAGGAAAGTATAAATGAAAGGAGAGGCGAAGTTTAAAAATAGGAATTGAAATGAAAGTGTAAAGGAAAGGAAAGTATACAGAAAAGGAAAGTATAAAGGAAAGGGAAGTATAAAGAAAAGGAAAGTATAAAGGAAGGGATAGTATAAAAGAAAGGAAAGCAAAGGTAAGTATATTGGAAAGGATAAGAAAGTATAAATGAAAGGAATGGGTAAGTTTAAAAATAGGAATGGAAAGGAAAGTATAAGGGAATGGAAAGTATAAAGGAAGGGAAAGTATAAAAGAAAGGAAGCAAAGGTAAGTATAAAGGAAGGGAAAGGAAGGGAATAGAAAAGAAAGGAAAGGTAGATATAATGGAAAGGAAAGCAATGTATAAAGGAAAGTCAATGTATGTAGAATTGTAAGGATAGGGAAGTATATAGAAAAGGAAAGGAAAGGTTAATTTAAAAAAAAAAAAAGGAATACAAAGGAAGGTCTAAAGGAAAATGTTACAGAACAGAAAGGGAATGTAGGTAGAATGCAAAAGGAAAGGGAATTATAAAAGAAGGGAATTTATAAAAGAAAGGAAAGCCAAGGTAAGTATGAAAGGAAAGTATAAATGAAAGGAGAGGCTAAGTTGAAAAATAGGAATTGAAATCAAAGTGTAAAGGAAAAGAAAGTATACAGAAAAGGAAAAAGAAAGTAGAAAAGAAAGAAAAGCAAAGGTAAGTATATTGGAAAGGATAAGAAAGTATAAATGAAAGGAATGGGTAAGTTTAAAAATAGGAATGGAAAGGAAAGTATAAGGGAATGGAAAGTATAAAGGAAGGGAAAGTATAAAAGAAAGGAAGCAAAGGTAAGTATAAAGGAAGGGAAAGGAAGGGAATAGAAAAGAAAGGAAAGGTAGATATAATGGAAAGGAAAGCAATGTATAAAGGAAAATCAATGTATGTAGAATTGTAAGTATAGGGAAGTATATAAAAAAGGAAAGGAAAGGTTAATTTTTAAAAAAAAAAGGAATGGAAAGGAAGGTCTAAAGGAAAATGTTACAGAACTGAAAGGGAATGTAGGTATAATGCAAAGGGAAGGGAATAATAAAAGAAGGGAATTTATAAAAGAAAGGAAAGCAAAGGTAAGTATGAAAGGAAAGGAAAGTATAAATGAAAGGAGAGGCTAAGTTTAAAAATAGGAATTGAAATGAAAGTGTAAAGGAAAGGAAAGTATACAGAAAAGGAAAGTATAAAGGAAAGGAAAGTATAAAGAAAAGGAAAGTATAAAGGAAGGGAAAGTATAAAAGAAAGGAAAGCAAAGGTAAGTATATTGGAAAGGATAAGAAAGTATAAATGAAAGGAATGGGTAAGTTTAAAAATAGGAATGGAAAGGAAAGTATATGGGAATGAAAACTATAAAGGAAGGGAAAGTATAAAAGAAAGGAAGCAAATGTAAGTATAAAGTAAGGTAAAGGAAGGGAATAGAAAAGAAAGGAAAGGTAGATATAATGGAAAGGAAAGCAATGTATAAAGGAAAATCAATGTATGTAGAATTGTAAGGATAGGCAAGTATATAAAAAAGGAAAGGAAAGGTTAATTTAAAAAAAAAAAGGAATGGAAAGGAAGGTCTAAGGGAAAATGTTACAGAACAGAAAGGGAATGTAGGTATAATGCAAAGGGAAGGGAATTATAAAAGAAGGGAATTTATAAAAGAAAGGAAAGCAAAGGTAAGTATGAAAGGAAAGGAAAGGAAAGTATAAATGAAAGGAGAGGCTAAGTTTAAAAATAGGAATTGAAATGAAAGTGTAAAGGAAAAGAAAGTATACAGAAAAGGAAAGTATAAAGGAAAGGAAAGTATAAAGAAAAGGAAAGTATAAAGGAAGGGAAAGTATAAAGAAAAAGAAAGTATAAAGGAAGGGAAAGTATAAAAGAAAGGAAAGCAAATGTAAGTATATTGGAAAGGATAAGAAAGTATAAATGAAAGGAATGGGTAAGTTTAAAAATAGGAATGGAAAGGAAAGTATAAGGGAATGGAAAGTATAAAGGAAGGGAAAGTATAAAAGAAAGGAAGCAAAGGTAAGTATAAAGGAAGGGAAAGGAAGGGAATAGAAAAGAAAGGAAAGGTAGATATAATGGAAAGGAAAGCAATGTATAAAGGAAAGTCAATGTATGTAGAATTGTAAGGATAGGGAAGTATATAGAAAAGGAAAGGAAAGGTTAATTTAAAAAAAAAAAAAGGAATACAAAGGAAGGTCTAAAGGAAAATGTTACAGAACAGAAAGGGAATGTAGGTATAATGCAAAGGGAAGGGAATTATAAAAGAAGGGAATTTATAAAAGAAAGGAAAGCAAAGGTAAGTATGAAAGGAAAGGAAAGTATAAATGAAAGGAGAGGCTAAGTTGAAAAATAGGAATTGAAATCAAAGTGTAAAGGAAAAGAAAGTATACAGAAAAGGAAAAAGAAAGTAGAAAAGAAAGAAAAGCAAAGGTAAGTATATTGGAAAGGATAAGAAAGTATAAATGAAAGGAATGGGTAAGTTTAAAAATAGGAATGGAAAGGAAAGTATAAGGGAATGGAAAGTATAAAGGAAGGGAAAGTATAAAAGAAAGGAAGCAAAGGTAAGTATAAAGGAAGGGAAAGGAAGGGAATAGAAAAGAAAGGAAAGGTAGATATAATGGAAAGGAAAGCAATGTATAAAGGAAAATCAATGTATGTAGAATTGTAAGTATAGGGAAGTATATAAAAAAGGAAAGGAAAGGTTAATTTTTAAAAAAAAAAGGAATGGAAAGGAAGGTCTAAAGGAAAATGTTACAGAACTGAAAGGGAATGTAGGTATAATGCAAAGGGAAGGGAATAATAAAAGAAGGGAATTTATAAAAGAAAGGAAAGCAAAGGTAAGTATGAAAGGAAAGGAAAGTATAAATGAAAGGAGAGGCTAAGTTTAAAAATAGGAATTGAAATGAAAGTGTAAAGGAAAGGAAAGTATACAGAAAAGGAAAGTATAAAGGAAAGGAAAGTATAAAGAAAAGGAAAGTATAAAGGAAGGGAAAGTATAAAGAAAAAGAAAGTATAAAGGAAGGGAAAGTATAAAAGAAAGGAAAGCAAAGGTAAGTATATTGGAAAGGATAAGAAAGTATAAATGAAAGGAATGGGTAAGTTTAAAAATAGGAATGGAAAAGAAAGTATAAGGGAATGGAAAGTATAAAGGAAGGGAAAGTATAAAAGAAAGGAAGCAAAGGTAAGTATAAAGGAAGGGAAAGGAAGGGAATAGAAAAGAAAGGAAAGGTAGATATAATGGAAAGGAAAGCAATGTATAAAGGAAAGTCAATGTATGTAGAATTGTAAGGATAGGGAAGTATATAGAAAAGGAAAAGAAAGGTTAATTTTAAAAAAAAAAAGGAATGCAAAGGAAGGTCTAAAGGAAAATGTTACAGAACAGAAAGGGAATGTAGGTATAATGCAAAGGGAAGGGAATTATAAAAGAAGGGAATTTATAAAAGAAAGGAAAGCAAAGGTAAGTATGAAAGGAAAGGAAAGTATAAATGAAAGGAGAGGCTAAGTTTAAAAATAGGAATTGAAATGAAAGTGTAAAGGAAAGGAAAGTATACAGAAAAGGAAAGTATAAAGGAAAGGAAAGTATAAAGAAAAGGAAAGTATAAAGGAAGGGAAAGTATAAAGGAAAGGAAAGTATAAAGAAAAGGAAAGTATAAAGGAAGGGAAAGTATAAAAGAAAGGAAAGCAAAGGTAAGTATATTGGAAAGGATAACAAAGTATAAATGAAAGGAATGGGTAAGTTTAAAAATAGGAATGGAAAAGAAAGTATAAGGGAATGGAAAGTATAAAGGAAGGGAAAGTATAAAAGAAAGGAAGCAAAGGTAAGTATAAAGGAAGGGAAAGGAAGGGAATAGAAAAGAAAGGAAAAGTAGATATAATGGAAGGGAAAGCAAAGTATAAAGGAAAGTCAATGTATGTAGAATTGTAAGGATAGGCAAGTATATAAAAAAGGAAAGGAAAGGTTAATTTAAAAAAAAAAAGGAATGGAAAGGAAGGTCTAAGGGAAAATGTTACAGAACAGAAAGGGAATGTAGGTATAATGCAAAGGGAAGGGAATTATAAAAGAAGGGAATTTATAAAAGAAAGGAAAGCAAAGGTAAGTATGAAAGGAAAGGAAAGGAAAGTATAAATGAAAGGAGAGGCTAAGTTTAAAAATAAAAATTGAAATGAAAGTGTAAAGGAAAGGAAAGTATACAGAAAAGGAAAGTATAAAGGAAAGGAAAGTATAAAGAAAAGGAAAGTATAAAGGAAGGGAAAGTATAAAGAAAAAGAAAGTATAAAGGAAGGGAAAGTATAAAAGAAAGGAAAGCAAAGGTAAGTATATTGGAAAGGATAAGAAAGTATAAATGAAAGGAATGGGTAAGTTTAAAAATAGGAATGGAAAGGAAAGTATAAGGGAATGGAAAGTATAAAGGAAGGGAAAGTATAAAAGAAAGGAAGCAAAGGTAAGTATAAAGGAAGGGAAAGGAAGGGAATAGAAAAGAAAGGAAAGGTAGATATAATGGAAAGGAAAGCAAAGTATAAAGGAAAGTCAATGTATGTAGAATTGTAAGGATAGGGAAGTATATAAAAAAGGAAAGGAAAGGTTAATTTAAAAAAAAAAAAAGGAATGGAAAGGAAGGTCTAAGGGAAAATGTTACAGAACAGAAAGGGAATGTAGGTATAATGCAAAGGGAAGGGAATTATAAAAGAAGGGAATTTATAAAGGAAAGGAAAGCAAAGGTAAGTATGAAAGGAAAGGAAAGGAAAGTATAAATGAAAGGAGAGGCTAAGTTTAAAAATAGGAATTGAAATGAAAGTGTAAAGGAAAGGAAAGTATACAGAAAAGGAAAGTATAAAGGAAAGGAAAGTATAAAGAAAAGGAAAGTATAAAGGAAGGGAAAGTATAAAGAAAAAGAAAGTATAAAGGAAGGGAAAGTATAAAAGAAAGGAAAGCAAAGGTAAGTATATTGGAAAGGATAAGAAAGTATAAATGAAAGGAATGGGTAAGTTTAAAAATAGGAATGGAAAGGAAAGTATAAGGGAATGGAAAGTATAAAGGAAGGGAAAGTATAAAAGAAAGGAAGCAAAGGTAAGTATAAAGGAAGGGAAAGGAAGGGAATAGAAAAGAAAGGAAAGGTAGATATAATGGAAAGGAAAGCAAAGTATAAAGGAAAGTCAATGTATGTAGAATTGTAAGGATAGGGAAGTATATAAAAAAGGAAAGGAAAGGTTAATTTAAAAAAAAAAAAAGGAATGGAAAGGAAGGTCTAAGGGAAAATGTTACAGAACAGAAAGGGAATGTAGGTATAATGCAAAGGGAAGGGAATTATAAAAGAAGGGAATTTATAAAGGAAAGGAAAGCAAAGGTAAGTATGAAAGGAAAGGAAAGTATAAATGAAAGGAGAGGCTAAGTTTAAAAATAGGAATTGAAATCAAAGTGTAAAGGAAAGGAAAGTATACAGAAAAGGAAAGTATAAAGAAAAGGAAAGTATAAAGGAAAGGAAAGTATAAAGGAAGGGAAAGTATAAAAGAAAGGAAGCAAAGGTAAGTATAAAGGAAGGGAAAGGAAGGGAATAGAAAAGAAAGGAAAGGTAGATATAATGGAAAGGAAAGCAATGTATAAAGGAAAGTCAATGTATGTAGAATTGTAAGGATAGGGAAGTATATAGAAAAGGAAAGGAAAGGTTAATTTTAAAAAAAAAAAAGGAATGCAAAGGAAGGTCTAAAGGAAAATGTTACAGAACAGAAAGGGAATGTAGGTATAATGCAAAGGGAAGGGAATTATAAAAGAAGGGAATTTATAAAAGAAAGGAAAGCAAAGGTAAGTATGAAAGGAAAGGAAAGTATAAATGAAAGGAGAGGCTAAGTTTAAAAATAGGAATTGAAATGAAAGTGTAAAGGAAAGGAAAGTATACAGAAAAGGAAAGTATAAAGGAAAGGAAAGTATAAAGAAAAGGAAAGTATAAAGGAAGGGAAAGTATAAAAGAAAGGAAAGCAAAGGTAAGTATATTGGAAAGGATAAGAAAGTATAAATGAAAGGAATGGGTAAGTTTAAAAATAGGAATGGAAAGGAAAGTATAAGGGAATGGAAAGTATAAAGGAAGGGAAAGTATAAAAGAAAGGAAGCAAAGGTAAGTATAAAGGAAGGGAAAGGAAGGGAATAGAAAAGAAAGGAAAGGTAGATATAATGGAAAGGAAAGCAATGTATAAAGGAAAATCAATGTATGTAGAATTGTAAGGATAGGCAAGTATATAAAAAAGGAAAGGAAAGGTTAATTTAAAAAAAAAAAAGGAATGGAAAGGAAGGTCTAAGGGAAAATGTTACAGAACAGAAAGGGAATGTAGGTATAATGCAAAGGGAAGGGAATTATAAAAGAAGGGAATTTATAAAAGAAAGGAAAGCAAAGGTAAGTATGAAAGGAAAGGAAAGTATAAATGAAAGGAGAGGCTAAGTTTAAAAATAGGAATTGAAATCAAAGTGTAAAGGAAAAGAAAGGATACAGAAAAGGAAAAAGAAAGTATAAAAGAAAGGAAAGCAAAGGTAAGTATATTGGAAAGGATAAGAAAGTATAAATGAAAGGAATGGGTAAGTTTAAAAATAGGAATGGAAAGGAAAGTATAAGGGAATGGAAAGTATAAAGGAAGGGAAAGTATAAAAGAAAGGAAGCAAAGGTAAGTATAAAGGAAGGGAAAGGAAGGGAATAGAAAAGAAAGGAAAGGTAGACATAATGGAAAGGAAAGCAATGTATAAAGGAAAGTCAATGTATGTAGAATTGTAAGGATAGGGAAGTATATAGAAAAGGAAAGGAAAGGTTAATTTAAAAAAAAAAAAAAGGAATACAAAGGAAGGTCTAAAGGAAAATGTTACAGAACAGAAAGGGAATGTAGGTATAATGCAAAGGGAAGGGAATTATAAAAGAAGGGAATTTATAAAAGAAAGGAAAGCAAAGGTAAGTATGAAAGGAAAGGAAAGTATAAATGAAAGGAGAGGCTAAGTTTAAAAATAGGAATTGAAATGAAAGTGTAAAGGAAAGGAAAGTATACAGAAAAGGAAAGTATAAAGGAAAGGAAAGTATAAAGAAAAGGAAAATATAAAGGAAAGGAAAGTATAAAGAAAAGGAAAGTATAAAGGAAGGGAAAGTATAAAAGAAAGGAAAGCAAAGGTAAGTATATTGGAAAGGATAAGAAAGTATAAATGAAAGGAATGGGTAAGTGTAAAAATAGGAATGGAAAAGAAAGTATAAGGGAATGGAAAGTATAAAGGAAGGGAAAGTATAAAAGAAAGGAAGCAAAGGTAAGTATAAAGGAAGGGAAAGGAAGGGAATAGAAAAGAAAGGAAAGGTAGATATAATGGAAGGGAAAGCAAAGTATAAAGGAAAGTCAATGTATGTAGAATTGTAAGGATAGGCAAGTATATAAAAAAGGAAAGGAAAGGTTAATTTAAAAAAAAAAAGGAATGGAAAGGAAGGTCTAAGGGAAAATGTTACAGAACAGAAAGGGAATGTAGGTATAATGCAAAGGGAAGGGAATTATAAAAGAAGGGAATTTATAAAAGAAAGGAAAGCAAAGGTAAGTATGAAAGGAAAGGAAAGGAAAGTATAAATGAAAGGAGAGGCTAAGTTTAAAAATAGGAATTGAAATGAAAGTGTAAAGGAAAGGAAAGTATACAGAAAAGGAAAGTATAAAGGAAAGGAAAGTATAAAGAAAAGGAAAGTATAAAGGAAGGGAAAGTATAAAGAAAAAGAAAGTATAAAGGAAGGGAAAGTATAAAAGAAAGGAAAGCAAAAGTAAGTATATTGGAAAGGATAAGAAAGTATAAATGAAAGGAATGGGTAAGTTTAAAAATAGGAATGGAAAGGAAAGTATAAGGGAATCGAAAGTATAAAGGAAGGGAAAGTATAATAGAAAGGAAGCAAAGGTAAGTATAAAGGAAGGGAAAGGAAGGGAATAGAAAAGAAAGGAAAGGTAGATATAATGGAAAGGAAAGCAAAGTATAAAGGAAAGTCAATCTATGTAGAATTGTAAGGATAGGGAAGTATATAAAAAAGGAAAGGAAAGGTTAATTTAAAAAAAAAAAAAGGAATGGAAAGGAAGGTCTAAGGGAAAATGTTACAGAACAGAAAGGGAATGTAGGTATAATGCAAAGGGAAGGGAATTATAAAAGAAGGGAATTTATAAAGGAAAGGAAAGCAAAGGTAAGTATGAAAGGAAAGGAAAGTATAAATGAAAGGAGAGGCTAAGTTTAAAAATAGGAATTGAAATGAAAGTGTAAAGGAAAGGAAAGTATACAGAAAAGGAAAGTATAAAGAAAAGGAAAGTATAAAGAAAAGGAAAGTATAAAGGAAGGGAAAGTATAAAAGAAAGGAAGCAAAGGTAAGTATAAAGGAAGGGAAAGGAAGGGAATAGAAAAGAAAGGAAAGGTAGATATAATGGAAAGGAAAGCAATGTATAAAGGAAAGTCAATGTATGTAGAATTGTAAGGATAGGGAAGTATATAGAAAAGGAAAGGAAAGGTTAATTTTAAAAAAAAAAAAGGAATGCAAAGGAAGGTCTAAAGGAAAATGTTACAGAACAGAAAGGGAATGTAGGTATAATGCAAAGGGAAGGGAATTATAAAAGAAGAGAATTTATAAAAGAAAGGAAAGCAAAGGTAAGTATGAAAGGAAAGGAAAGTATAAATGAAATGAGAGGCTAAGTTTAAAAATAGGAATTGAAATGAAAGTGTAAAGGAAAGGAAAGTATACAGAAAAGGAAAGTATAAAGGAAAGGAAAGTATAAAGAAAAGGAAAGTATAAAGGAAGGGAAAGTATAAAAGAAAGGAAAGCAAAGGTAAGTATATTGGAAAGGATAAGAAAGTATAAATGAAAGGAATGGGTAAGTTTAAAAATAGGAATGGAAAGGAAAGTATATGGGAATGAAAAGTATAAAGGAAGGGAAAGTATAAAAGAAAGGAAGCAAAGGTAAGTATAAAGTAAGGTAAAGGAAGGGAATAGAAAAGAAAGGAAAGGTAGATATAATGGAAAGGAAAGCAATGTATAAAGGAAAATCAATGTATGTAGAATTGTAAGGATAGGCAAGTATATAAAAAAGGAAAGGAAAGGTTAATTTAAAAAAAAAAAGGAATGGAAAGGAAGGTCTAAGGGAAAATGTTACAGAACAGAAAGGGAATGTAGGTATAATGCAAAGGGAAGGGAATTATAAAAGAAGGGAATTTATAAAAGAAAGGAAAGCAAAGGTAAGTATGAAAGGAAAGAAAAGTATAAATGAAAGGAGAGGCTAAGTTTAAAAATAGGAATTGAAATCAAAGTGTAAAGGAAAAGAAAGGATACAGAAAAGGAAAAAGAAAGTATAAAAGAAAGGAAAGCAAAGGTAAGTATATTGGAAAGGATAAGAAAGTATAAATGAAAGGAATGGGTAAGTTTAAAAATAGGAATGGAAAGGAAAGTATAAGGGAATGGAAAGTATATAGGAAGGGAAAGTATAAAAGAAAGGAAGCAAAGGTAAGTATAAAGGAAGGGAAAGGAAGGGAATAGAAAAGAAAGGAAAGGTAGACATAATGGAAAGGAAAGCAATGTATAAAGGAAAGTCAATGTATGTAGAATTGTAAGGATAGGGAAGTATATAGAAAAGGAAAGGAAAGGTTAATTTAAAAAAAAAAAAAGGAATACAAAGGAAGGTCTAAAGGAAAATGTTACAGAACAGAAAGGGAATGTAGGTATAATGCAAAGGGAAGGGAATTATAAAAGAAGGGAATTTATAAAAGAAAGGAAAGCAAAGGTAAGTATGAAAGGAAAGGAAAGTATAAATGAAAGGAGAGGCGAAGTTTAAAAATAGGAATTGAAATGAAAGTGTAAAGGAAAGGAAAGTATACAGAAAAGGAAAGTATAAAGGAAAGAAAAGTATAAAGAAAAGGAAACAATAAAGGAAGGGAAAGTATAAAAGAAAGGAAAGCAAAGGTAAGTATATTGGAAAGGATAAGAAAGTATAAATGAAAGGAATGGGTAAGTTTAAAAATAGGAATGGAAAGGAAAGTATATGGGAATGAAAACTATAAAGGAAGGGAAAGTATAAAAGAAAGGAAGCAAATGTAAGTATAAAGTAAGGTAAAGGAAGGGAATAGAAAAGAAAGGAAAGGTAGATATAATGGAAAGGAAAGCAATGTATAAAGGAAAATCAATGTATGTAGAATTGTAAGGATAGGCAAGTATATAAAAAAGGAAAGGAAAGGTTAATTTAAAAAAAAAAAGGAATGCAAAGGAAGGTCTAAGGGAAAATGTTACAGAACAGAAAGGGAATGTAGGTATAATGCAAAGGGAAGGGAATTATAAAAGAAGGGAATTTATAAAAGAAAGGAAAGCAAAGGTAATTATGAAAGGAAAGGAAAGGAAAGTATAAATGAAAGGAGAGGCTAAGTTTAAAAATAGGAATTGAAATGAAAGTGTAAAGGAAAAGAAAGTATACAGAAAAGGAAAGTATAAAGGAAAGGAAAGTATAAAGAAAAGGAAAGTATAAAGGAAGGGAAAGTATAAAGAAAAAGAAAGTATAAAGGAAGGGAAAGTATAAAAGAAAGGAAAGCAAAGGTAAGTATATTGGAAATGATAAGAAAGTATAAATGAAAGGAATGGGTAAGTTTAAAAATAGGAATGGAAAGGAAAGTATAAGGGAATGGAAAGTATAAAGGAAGGGAAAGTATAAAAGAAAGGAAGCAAAGGTAAGTATAAAGGAAGGGAAAGGAAGGGAATAGAAAAGAAAGGAAAGGTAGATATAATGGAAAGGAAAGCAATGTATAAAGGAAAGTCAATGTATGTAGAATTGTAAGGATAGGGAAGTATATAGAAAAGGAAAGGAAAGGTTAATTTAAAAAAAAAAAAAGGAATACAAAGGAAGGTCTAAAGGAAAATGTTACAGAACAGAAAGGGAATGTAGGTATAATGCAAAGGGAAGGGAATTATAAAAGAAGGGAATTTATAAAAGAAAGGAAAGCAAAGGTAAGTATGAAAGGAAAGGAAAGTATAAATGAAAGGAGAGGCTAAGTTGAAAAATAGGAATTGAAATCAAAGTGTAAAGGAAAAGAAAGTATACAGAAAAGGAAAAAGAAAGTAGAAAAGAAAGAAAAGCAAAGGTAAGTATATTGGAAAGGATAAGAAAGTATAAATGAAAGGAATGGGTAAGTTTAAAAATAGGAATGGAAAGGAAAGTATAAGGGAATCGAAAGTATAAAGGAAGGGAAAGTATAAAAGAAAGGAAGCAAAGGTAAGTATAAAGGAAGGGAAAGGAAGGGAATAGAAAAGAAAGGAAAGGTAGATATAATGGAAAGGAAAGCAATGTATAAAGGAAAATCAATGTATGTAGAATTGTAAGTATAGGGAAGTATATAAAAAAGGAAAGGAAAGGTTAATTTTTAAAAAAAAAAGGAATGGAAAGGAAGGTCTAAAGGAAAATGTTACAGAACTGAAAGGGAATGTAGGTATAATGCAAAGGGAAGGGAATAATAAAAGAAGGGAATTTATAAAAGAAAGGAAAGCAAAGGTAAGTATGAAAGGAAAGGAAAGTATAAATGAAAGGAGAGGCTAAGTTTAAAAATAGGAATTGAAATGAAAGTGTAAAGGAAAGGAAAGTATACAGAAAAGGAAAGTATAAAGGAAAGGAAAGTATAAAGAAAAGGAAAGTATAAAGGAAGGGAAAGTATAAAAGAAAGGAAAGCAAAGGTAAGTATATTGGAAAGGATAAGAAAGTATAAATGAAAGGAATGGGTAAGTTTAAAAATAGGAATGGAAAGGAAAGTATATGGGAATGAAAACTATAAAGGAAGGGAAAGTATAAAAGAAAGGAAGCAAATGTAAGTATAAAGTAAGGTAAAGGAAGGGAATAGAAATGAAAGGAAAGGTAGATATAATGGAAAGGAAAGCAATGTATAAAGGAAAATCAATGTATGTAGAATTGTAAGGATAGGCAAGTATATAAAAAAGGAAAGGAAAGGTTAATTTAAAAAAAAAAAGGAATGCAAAGGAAGGTCTAAGGGAAAATGTTACAGAACAGAAAGGGAATGTAGGTATAATGCAAAGGGAAGGGAATTATAAAAGAAGGGAATTTATAAAAGAAAGGAAAGCAAAGGTAAGTATGAAAGGAAAGGAAAGGAAAGTATAAATGAAAGGAGAGGCTAAGTTTAAAAATAGGAATTGAAATGAAAGTGTAAAGGAAAAGAAAGTATACAGAAAAGGAAAGTATAAAGGAAAGGAAAGTATAAAGAAAAGAAAAGTATAAAGGAAGGGAAAGTATAAAGAAAAAGAAAGTATAAAGGAAGGGAAAGTATAAAAGAAAGGAAAGCAAAGGTAAGTATATTGGAAATGATAAGAAAGTATAAATGAAAGGAATGGGTAAGTTTAAAAATAGGAATGGAAAGTATAAGGGAATGGAAAGTATAAAGGAAGGGAAAGTATAAAAGAAAGGAAGCAAAGGTAAGTATAAAGGAAGGGAAAGTAAGGGAATAGAAAAGAAAGGAAAGGTAGATATAATGGAAAGGAAAGCAATGTATAAAGGAAAGTCAATGTATGTAGAATTGTAAGGATAGGGAAGTATATAGAAAAGGAAAGGAAAGGTTAATTTAAAAAAAAAAAAAAGGAATACAAAGGAAGGTCTAAAGGAAAATGTTAC
Organism: Coturnix japonica; assembly: GCF_054131305.1. Lineage (NCBI taxonomy): Eukaryota > Metazoa > Chordata > Aves > Galliformes > Phasianidae > Coturnix > Coturnix japonica. Next base: position 51,577,822 of record NC_140702.1, read on the forward strand.
AGAACAGAAAGGGAATGTAGGTATAATGCAAAGGGAAGGGAATTATAAAAGAAGGGAATTTATAAAAGAAAGGAAAGCAAAGGTAAGTATGAAAGGAAAGGAAAGTATAAATGAAAGGAGAGGCTAAGTTGAAAAATAGGAATTGAAATCAAAGTGTAAAGGAAAAGAAAGTATACAGAAAAGGAAAAAGAAAGTAGAAAAGAAAGAAAAGCAAAGGTAAGTATATTGGAAAGGATAAGAAAGTATAAATGAAAGGAATGGGTAAGTTTAAAAATAGGAATGGAAAGGAAAGTATAAGGGAATGGAAAGTATAAAGGAAGGGAAAGTATAAAAGACAGGAAGCAAAGGTAAGTATAAAGGAAGGGAAAGGAAGGGAATAGAAAAGAAAGGAAAGGTAGATATAATGGAAAGGAAAGCAATGTATAAAGGAAAATCAATGTATGTAGAATTGTAAGTATAGGGAAGTATATAAAAAAGGAAAGGAAAGGTTAATTTTTTAAAAAAAAAGGAATGGAAAGGAAGGTCTAAAGGAAAATGTTACAGAACTGAAAGGGAATGTAGGTATAATGCAAAGGGAAGGGAATAATAAAAGAAGGGAATTTATAAAAGAAAGGAAAGCAAAGGTAAGTATGAAAGGAAAGGAAAGTATAAATGAAAGGAGAGGCTAAGTTTAAAAATAGGAATTGAAATGAAAGTATAAAGGAAAGGAAAGTATACAGAAAAGGAAAGTATAAAGGAAAGGAAAGTATAAAGAAAAGGAAAGTATAAAGGAAGGGAAAGTATAAAAGAAAGGAAGCAAAGGTAAGTATAAAGGAAGGGAAAGGAAGGGAATAGAAAAGAAAGGAAAGGTAGATATAATGGAAAGGAAAGCAATGTATAAAGGAAAATCAATGTATGTAGAATTGTAAGTATAGGGAAGTATATAAAAAAGGAAAGGAAAGGTTAATTTAAAAAAAAAAAAAGGAATACAAAGGAAGGTCTAAAGGAAAATGTTACAGAACAGAAAGGGAATGTAGGTATAATGCAAAGGGAAGGGAATTATAAAAGAAGGGAATTTATAAAAGAAAGGAAAGCAAAGGTAAGTATGAAAGGAAAGGAAAGTATAAATGAAAGCAGAGGCTAAGTTTAAAAATAGGAATTGAAATGAAAGTGTAAAGGAAAGGAAAGTATACAGAAAAGGAAAGTATAAAGGAAAGGAAAGTATAAAGAAAAGGAAAGTATAAAGGAAGGGAAAGTATAAAGGAAAGGAAAGTATAAAGAAAAGGAAAGTATAAAGGAAGGGAAAGTATAAAAGAAAGGAAAGCAAAGGTAAGTATATTGGAAAGGATAAGAAAGTATAAATGAAAGGAATGGGTAAGTTTAAAAATAGGAATGGAAAAGAAAGTATAAGGGAATTGAAAGTATAAAGGAAGGGAAAGTATAAAAGAAAGGAAGCAAAGGTAAGTATAAAGGAAGGGAAAGGAAGGGAATAGAAAAGAAAGGAAAGGTAGATATAATGGAAGGGAAAGCAAAGTATAAAGGAAAGTCAATGTATGTAGAATTGTAAGGATAGGCAAGTATATAAAAAAGGAAAGGAAAGGTTAATTTAAAAAAAAAAAGGAATGGAAAGGAAGGTCTAAGGGAAAATGTTACAGAACAGAAAGGGAATGTAGGTATAATGCAAAGGGAAGGGAATTATAAAAGAAGGGAATTTATAAAAGAAAGGAAAGCAAAGGTAAGTATGAAAGGAAAGTATAAATGAAAGGAGAGGCTAAGTTTAAAAATAGGAATTGAAATGAAAGTGTAAAGGAAAGGAAAGTATACAGAAAAGGAAAGTATAAAGGAAAGGAAAGTATAAAGAAAAGGAAAGTATAAAGGAAGGGAAAGTATAAAAGAAAGGAAAGCAAAGGTAAGTATATTGGAAAGGATAAGAAAGTATAAATGAAAGGAATGGGTAAGTTTAAAAATAGGAATGGAAAGGAAAGTATAAGGGAATGGAAAGTATAAAGGAAGGGAAAGTATAAAAGAAAGGAAGCAAAGGTAAGTATAAAGGAAGGGAAAGGAAGGGAATAGAAAAGAAAGGAAAGGTAGATATAATGGAAAGGAAAGCAATGTATAAAGGAAAATCAATGTATGTAGAATTGTAAGTATAGGGAAGTATATAAAAAAGGAAAGGAAAGGTTAATTTAAAAAAAAAAGGAATGGAAAGGAAGGTCTAAGGGAAAATGTTACAGAACAGAAAGGGAATGTAGGTATAATGCAAAGGGAAGGGAATTATAAAAGAAGGGAATTTATAAAAGAAAGGAAAGCAAAGGTAAGTATGAAAGGAAAGGAAAGGAAAGGAAAGTATAAATGAAAGGAGAGGCTAAGTTTAAAAATAGGAATTGAAATGAAAGTGTAAAGGAAAAGAAAGTATACAGAAAAGGAAAGTATAAAGGAAAGGAAAGTATAAAGAAAAGGAAAGTATAAAGGAAGGGAAAGTATAAAGAAAAAGAAAGTATAAAGGAAGGGAAAGTATAAAAGAAAGGAAAGCAAAGGTAAGTATATTGGAAAGGATAAGAAAGTATAAATGAAAGGAATGGGTAAGTTTAAAAATAGGAATGGAAAGGAAAGTATAAGGGAATGGAAAGTATAAAGGAAGGGAAAGTATAAAAGAAAGGAAGCAAAGGTAAGTATAAAGGAAGGGAAAGGAAGGGAATAGAAAAGAAAGGAAAGGTAGATATAATGGAAAGGAAAGCAATGTATAAAGGAAAATCAATGTATGTAGAATTGTAAGTATAGGGAAGTATATAAAAAAGGAAAGGAAAGGTTAATTTAAAAAAAAAAAAGGAATCGAAAGCAAGGTCTAAAGGAAAATGTTATAGAACTGAAAGGGAATGTAGGTATAATGCAAAGGGAAGGGAATTATAAAAGAAGGGAATTTAAAAAGAAAGGAAAGCAAAGGTAAGTATGAAAGGAAAGGAAAGGAAAGTATAAATGAAAGGAGAGGCTAAGTTTAAAAATAGGAATTGAAATGAAAGTGTAAAGGAAAGGAAAGTATACAGAAAAGGAAAGTATAAAGGAAAGGAACGTATAAAGAAAAGGAAAGTATAAAGGAAGGGAAAGTATAAAAGAAAGGAAAGCAAAGGTAAGTATATTGGAAAGGATAAGAAAGTATAAATGAAAGGAATGGGTAAGTTTAAAAATAGGAATGGAAAGGAAAGTATAAGGGAATGGAAAGTATAAAGGAAGGGAAAGTATAAAAGAAAGGAAGCAAAGGTAAGTATAAAGGAAGGGAAAGGAAGGGAATAGAAAAGAAAGGAAAGGTAGATATAATGGAAAGGAAAGCAATGTATAAAGGAAAATCAATGTATGTAGAATTGTAAGTATAGGGAAGTATATAAAAAAGGAAAGGAAAGGTTAATTTAAAAAAAAAAAGGAATGGAAAGGAAGGTCTAAGGGAAAATGTTACAGAACAGAAAGGGAATGTAGGTATAATGCAAAGGGAAGGGAATTATAAAAGAAGGGAATTTATAAAAGAAAGGAAAGCAAAGGTAAGTATGAAAGGAAAGGAAAGGAAAGGAAAGTATAAATGAAAGGAGAGGCTAAGTTTAAAAATAGGAATTGAAATGAAAGTGTAAAGGAAAAGAAAGTATACAGAAAAGGAAAGTATAAAGGAAAGGAAAGTATAAAGAAAAGGAAAGTATAAAGGAAGGGAAAGTATAAAGAAAAAGAAAGTATAAAGGAAGGGAAAGTATAAAAGAAAGGAAAGCAAAGGTAAGTATATTGGAAAGGATAAGAAAGTATAAATGAAAGGAATGGGTAAGTTTAAAAATAGGAATGGAAAGGAAAGTATAAGGGAATGGAAAGTATAAAGGAAGGGAAAGTATAAAAGAAAGGAAGCAAAGGTAAGTATAAAGGAAGGGAAAGGAAGGGAATAGAAAAGAAAGGAAAGGTAGATATAATGGAAAGGAAAGCAATGTATAAAGGAAAATCAATGTATGTAGAATTGTAAGTATAGGGAAGTATATAAAAAAGGAAAGGAAAGGTTAATTTAAAAAAAAAAAAGGAATCGAAAGCAAGGTCTAAAGGAAAATGTTATAGAACTGAAAGGGAATGTAGGTATAATGCAAAGGGAAGGGAATTATAAAAGAAGGGAATTTAAAAAGAAAGGAAAGCAAAGGTAAGTATGAAAGGAAAGGAAAGGAAAGTATAAATGAAAGGAGAGGCTAAGTTTAAAAATAGGAATTGAAATGAAAGTGTAAAGGAAAGGAAAGTATACAGAAAAGGAAAGTATAAAGGAAAGGAACGTATAAAGAAAAGGAAAGTATAAAGGAAGGGAAAGTATAAAAGAAAGGAAAGCAAAGGTAAGTATATTGGAAAGGATAAGAAAGTATAAATGAAAGGAATGGGTAAGTTTAAAAATAGGAATGGAAAGGAAAGTATAAGGGAATGGAAAGTATAAAGGAAGGGAAAGTATAAAAGAAAGGAAGCAAAGGTAAGTATAAAGGAAGGTAAAGGAAGGGAATAGAAAAGAAAGGAAAGGTAGATATAATGGAAAGGAAAGCAATGTATAAAGGAAAATCAATGTATGTAGAATTGTAAGGATAGGCAAGTATATAAAAAAGGAAAGGAAAGGTTAATTTAAAAAAAAAAAAGGAATGGAAAGGAAGGTCTAAGGGAAAATGTTACAGAACAGAAAGGGAATGTAGGTATAATGCAAAGGGAAGGGAATTATAAAAGAAGGGAATTTATAAAGGAAAGGAAAGCAAAGGTAAGTATGAAAGGAAAGGAAAGTATAAATGAAAGGAGAGGCTAAGTTTAAAAATAGGAATTGAAATGAAAGTGTAAAGGAAAGGAAAGTATACAGAAAAGGAAAGTATAAAGGAAAGGAAAGTATAAAGAAAAGGAAAGTATAAAGGAAGGGAAAGTATAAAAGAAAGGAAGCAAAGGTAAGTATAAAGGAAGGGAAAGGAAGGGAATAGAAAAGAAAGGAAAGGTAGATATAATGGAAAGGAAAGCAATGTATAAAGGAAAGTCAATGTATGTAGAATTGTAAGGATAGGGAAGTATATAAAAAAGGAAAGGAAAGGTTAATTTAAAAAAAAAAGGAATGGAAAGGAAGGTCTAAAGGAAAATGTTACAGAACAGAAAGGGAATGTAGGTATAATGCAAAGGGAAGGGAATTATAAAAGAAGGGAATTTATAAAGGAAAGGAAAGCAAAGGTAAGTATGAACGGAAAGTATAAATGAAAAAAAAGGGTAAGTTTAAAAATAGGAATTGAAATGAAAGTGTAAAGGAAAGGAAAGTATACAGAAAAGGAAAGTATAAAGGAAAGGAAAGTATAAAGAAAAGGAAAGTATAAAGGAAGGGAAAGTATAAAGAAAAGGAAAGTATAAAGGAATGGAAAGTATAAAAGAAACGAAAGCAAAGGTAAGTATATTGGAAAGGATAAGAAAGTATAAATGAAAGGAATGGGTAAGTTTAAAAATAGGAATGGAAAGGAAAGTCTAAGGGAATGGAAAGTATAAAGGAAGGGAAAGTATAAAAGAAAGGAAGCAAAGGTAAGTATAAAGGAAGGGAAAGGAAGGGAATAGAAAAGAAAGGAAAGGTAGATATAATGGAAATGAAAGCAATGTATAAAGGAAAGTCAATGTATGTAGAATTGTAAGGATAGGGAAGTATATAAAAAAGGAAAGGAAAGGTTAATTTAAAAAAAAAAAAAGGAATGGAAAGGAAGGTCTAAGGGAAAATGTTACAGAACAAAAAGGGAATCTAGGTATAATGCAAAGGGAAGGGAATTATAAAAGAAGGGAATTTATAAAAGAAAGGAAAGCAAAGGTAAGTATGAAAGGAAATGAAAAGGAAACTATAAATGAAAGGAGAGGCTAAGTTTAAAAATAGGAATTGAAATGAAAGTGTAAAGGAAAGGAAAGTATACAGAAAAGGAAAGTATAAAGGAAAGGAAAGTATAAAGAAAAGGAAAGTATAAAGGAAGGGAAAGTATAAAAGAAAGGAAAGCAAAGGTAAGTATATTGGAAAGGATAAGAAAGTATAAATGAAAGGAATGGGTAAGTTTAAAAATAGGAATGGAAAGTATAAGGGAATGGAAAGTATAAAGGAAGGGAAAGTATAAAAGAAAGGAAGCAAAGGTAAGTATAAAGGAAGGGAAAGGAAGGGAATAGAAAAGAAAGGAAAGGTAGATATAATGGAAAGGAAAGCAATGTATAAAGGAAAATCAATGTATGTAGAATTGTAAGGATAGGCAAGTATATAAAAAAGGAAAGGAAAGGTTAATTTAAAAAAAAAAAAAAGGAATGGAAAGGAAGGTTTAAGGGAAAATGTTACAGAACAGAAAGGGAATGTAGGTATAATCCAAAGGGAAGGGAATTATAAAAGAAGGGAATTTATAAAGGAAAGGAAAGCAAAGGTAAGTATGAAAGGAAAGGAAAGGAAAGTATAACTGAAAGGAGAGGCTAAGTTTAAAAATAGGAATTGAAATGAAAGTGTAAAGGAAAGGAAAGTATACAGAAAAGGAAAGTATAAAGGAAAGTATAAAGAAAAGGAAAGTATAAAGGAAAGGAAAGTATAAAGGAAAAAGAAAGTATAAAAGATAGGAAAGCAAAGGTAAGTATATTGGAAAGGATCAGAAAGTATAAATGAAAGGAATGGGTAAGTTTAAAAATAGGAATGGAAAGGAAAGTATAAGGGAATGGAAAGTATAAAGGAAGGGAAAGTATAAAAGAAAGGAAGCAAAGGTAAGTATAAAGGAAGGGAAAGGAAGGGAATAGAAAAGAAAGGAAAGGTAGATATAATGGAAATGAAAGCAAAGTATAAAGGAAAGTCAATGTATGTAGAATTGTAAGGATAGGGAAGTATATAAAAAAGGAAAGGAAAGGTTAATTTAAAAAAAAAAAGGAATGGAAAGGAAGGTCTAAGGGAAAATGTTACAGAACAAAAAGGGAATCTAGGTATAATGCAAAGGGAAGGGAATTATAAAAAAAGGGAATTTATAAAAGAAAGGAAAGCAAAGGTAAGTATGAAAGGAAATGAAAAGGAAACTATAAACGAAAGGAGAGGCTAAGTTTAAAAATAGGAATTGAAATGAAAGTGTAAAGGAAAGGAAAGTATACAGAAAAGGAAAGTATAAAGGAAAGGAAAGTATAAAGAAAAGGAAAGTATAAAGGAAGGGAAAGTATAAAAGAAAGGAAAGCAAAGGTAAGTATATTGGAAAGGATAAGAAAGTATAAATGAAAGGAATGGGTAAGTTTAAAAATAGGAATGGAAAGGAAAGTATAAGGGAATGGAAAGTATAAAGGAAGGGAAAGTATAAAAGAAAGGAACCAAATGTAAGTATAAAGGAAGGGAAAGCAAGGGAATAGAAAAGAAAGGAAAGGTAGATATAATGGAAAGGAAAGCAAAGTATAAAGGAAAGTCAATGTATGTAGAATTGTAAGGATAGGGAAGTATATAAAAAAGGAAAGGAAAGGTTAATTTAAAAAAAAAAAAAGGAATGGAAAGGAAGGTCTAAGGGAAAATGTTACAGAACAGAAAGGGAATGTAGGTATAATGCAAAGGGAAGGGAATTATAAAAGAAGGGAATTTATAAAGGAAAGGAAAGCAAAGGTAAGTATGAAAGGAAAGGAAAGTATAAATGAAAGGAGAGGCTAAGTTTAAAAATAGGAATTGAAATGAAAGTGTAAAGGAAAGGAAAGTATACAGAAAAGGAAAGTATAAAGGAAAGGAAAGTATAAAGAAAAGGAAAGTATAAAGGAAGGGAAAGTATAAAAGAAAGGAAAGCAAAGGTAAGTATATTGGAAAGGATAAGAAAGTATAAATGAAAGGAATGGGTAAGTTTAAAAATAGGAATGGAAAGGAAAGTATAAGGGAATGGAAAGTATAAAGGAAGGGAAAGTATAAAAGAAAGGAAGCAAAGGTAAGTATAAAGGAAGGGAAAGGAAGGGAATAGAAAAGAAAGGAAAGGTAGATATAATGGAAAGGAAAGCAATGTATAAAGGAAAATCAATGTATGTAGAATTGTAAGGATAGGGAAGTATATAAAAAAGGAAAGGAAAGGTTAATTTTAAAAAAAAAAAAGGAATGGAAAGGAAGGTCTAAGGGAAAATGTTACAGAACAGAAAGGGAATGTAGGTATAATGCAAAGGGAAGGGAATTATAAAAGAAGGGAATTTATAAAAGAAAGGAAAGCAAAGGTAAGTATGAAAGGAAAGGAAAGGAAAGTATAAATGAAAGGAGAGGCTAAGTTTAAAAATAGGAATTGAAATGAAAGTGTAAAGGAAAGGAAAGTATACAGAAAAGGAAAGTATAAAGGAAAGGAAAGTATAAAGAAAAGGAAAGTATAAAGGAAGGGAAAGTATAAAGAAAAGGAAAGTATAAAGGAATGGAAAGTATAAAAGAAACGAAAGCAAAGGTAAGTATATTGGAAAGGATAAGAAAGTATAAATGAAAGGAATGGGTAAGTTTAAAAATAGGAATGGAAAGGAAAGTCTAAGGGAATGGAAAGTATAAAGGAAGGGAAAGTATAAAAGAAAGGAAGCAAAGGTAAGTATAAAGGAAGGGAAAGGAAGGGAATAGAAAAGAAAGGAAAGGTAGATATAATGGAAATGAAAGCAATGTATAAAGGAAAGTCAATGTATGTAGAATTGTAAGGATAGGGAAGTATATAAAAAAGGAAAGGAAAGGTTAATTTAAAAAAAAAAAAAGGAATGGAAAGGAAGGTCTAAGGGAAAATGTTACAGAACAAAAAGGGAATCTAGGTATAATGCAAAGGGAAGGGAATTATAAAAGAAGGGAATTTATAAAAGAAAGGAAAGCAAAGGTAAGTATGAAAGGAAATGAAAAGGAAACTATAAATGAAAGGAGAGGCTAAGTTTAAAAATAGGAATTGAAATGAAAGTGTAAAGGAAAGGAAAGTATACAGAAAAGGAAAGTATAAAGGAAAGGAAAGTATAAAGAAAAGGAAAGTATAAAGGAAGGGAAAGTATAAAAGAAAGGAAAGCAAAGGTAAGTATATTGGAAAGGATAAGAAAGTATAAATGAAAGGAATGGGTAAGTTTAAAAATAGGAATGGAAAGTATAAGGGAATGGAAAGTATAAAGGAAGGGAAAGTATAAAAGAAAGGAAGCAAAGGTAAGTATAAAGGAAGGGAAAGGAAGGGAATAGAAAAGAAAGGAAAGGTAGATATAATGGAAAGGAAAGCAATGTATAAAGGAAAATCAATGTATGTAGAATTGTAAGGATAGGGAAGTATATAAAAAAGGAAAGGAAAGGTTAATTTAAAAAAAAAAAAAAGGAATGGAAAGGAAGGTTTAAGGGAAAATGTTACAGAACAGAAAGGGAATGTAGGTATAATCCAAAGGGAAGGGAATTATAAAAGAAGGGAATTTATAAAGGAAAGGAAAGCAAAGGTAAGTATGAAAGGAAAGGAAAGGAAAGTATAACTGAAAGGAGAGGCTAAGTTTAAAAATAGGAATTGAAATGAAAGTGTAAAGGAAAGGAAAGTATACAGAAAAGGAAAGTATAAAGGAAAGTATAAAGAAAAGGAAAGTATAAAGGAAAGGAAAGTATAAAGGAAAAAGAAAGTATAAAAGATAGGAAAGCAAAGGTAAGTATATTGGAAAGGATCAGAAAGTATAAATGAAAGGAATGGGTAAGTTTAAAAATAGGAATGGAAAGGAAAGTATAAGGGAATGGAAAGTATAAAGGAAGGGAAAGTATAAAAGAAAGGAAGCAAAGGTAAGTATAAAGGAAGGGAAAGGAAGGGAATAGAAAAGAAAGGAAAGGTAGATATAATGGAAATGAAAGCAAAGTATAAAGGAAAGTCAATGTATGTAGAATTGTAAGGATAGGGAAGTATATAAAAAAGGAAAGGAAAGGTTAATTTAAAAAAAAAAAAAAGAATGGAAAGGAAGGTCTAAGGGAAAATGTTACAGAACAAAAAGGGAATCTAGGTATAATGCAAAGGGAAGGGAATTATAAAAAAAGGGAATTTATAAAAGAAAGGAAAGCAAAGGTAAGTATGAAAGGAAATGAAAAGGAAACTATAAACGAAAGGAGAGGCTAAGTTTAAAAATAGGAATTGAAATGAAAGTGTAAAGGAAAGGAAAGTATACAGAAAAGGAAAGTATAAAGGAAAGGAAAGTATAAAGAAAAGGAAAGTATAAAGGAAGGGAAAGTATAAAAGAAAGGAAAGCAAAGGTAAGTATATTGGAAAGGATAAGAAAGTATAAATGAAAGGAATGGGTAAGTTTAAAAATAGGAATGGAAAGTATAAGGGAATGGAAAGTATAAAGGAAGGGAAAGTATAAAAGAAAGGAAGCAAAGGTAAGTATAAAGGAAGGGAAAGGAAGGGAATAGAAAAGAAAGGAAAGGTAGATATAATGGAAAGGAAAGCAATGTATAAAGGAAAATCAGTGTATGTAGAATTGTAAGGATAGGCAAGTATATAAAAAAGGAAAGGAAAGGTTAATTTAAAAAAAAAAAAAAGGAATGGAAAGGAAGGTTTAAGGGAAAATGTTACAGAACAGAAAGGGAATGTAGGTATAATCCAAAGGGAAGGGAATTATAAAAGAAGGGAATTTATAAAGGAAAGGAAAGCAAAGGTAAGTATGAAAGGAAAGGAAAGGAAAGTATAACTGAAAGGAGAGGCTAAGTTTAAAAATAGGAATTGAAATGAAAGTGTAAAGGAAAGGAAAGTATACAGAAAAGGAAAGTATAAAGGAAAGTATAAAGAAAAGGAAAGTATAAAGGAAAGGAAAGTATAAAGGAAAAAGAAAGTATAAAAGATAGGAAAGCAAAGGTAAGTATATTGGAAAGGATCAGAATGTATAAATGAAAGGAATGGGTAAGTTTAAAAATAGGAATGGAAAGGAAAGTATAAGGGAATGGAAAGTATAAAGGAAGGGAAAGTATAAAAGAAAGGAAGCAAAGGTAAGTATAAAGGAAGGGAAAGGAAGGGAATAGAAAAGAAAGGAAAGGTAGATATAATGGAAAGGAAAGCAATGTATAAAGGAAAGTCAATGTATGTAGAATTGTAAGGATAGGGAAGTATAGAAAAAAGGATAGGAAAGGTTAATTTAAAAAAAAAAAGGAATGGAAAGGAAGGTCTAAGGGAAAATGTTACAGAACAGAAAGGGCATGTAGGTATAATGCAAAGGGAAGGGAATTATAAAAGAAGGGAATTTATAAAAGAAAGGAAAGCAAAGGTAAGTATGAAAGGAAAGGAAGGGAAAGTATAAATGAAAGGAGAGGCTAAGTTTAAAAATAGGAATTGAAATGAAAGTGTAAAGGAAAGGAAAGTATACAGAAAAGGAAAGTATAAAGGAAAGGAAAGTATAAAGAAAAGGAAAGTATAAAGGAAGGGAAAGTATAAAAGAAAGGAAGCAAAGGTAAGTATAAAGGAAGGGAAAGGAAGGGAATAGAAAAGAAAGGAAAGGTAGATATAATGGAAAGGAAAGCAATGTATAAAGGAAAGTCAATGTATGTATAATTGTAAGGATAGGGAAGTATATAAAAAGGGAAAGGAAAGGTTAATTTAAAAAAAAAAAGGAATGGAAAGGAAGGTCTAAAGGAAAATGTTACAGAACAGAAAGGGAATGTAGGTATAATGCAAAGGGAAGGGAATTATAAAAGAAGGGAATTTATAAAAGATAGGAAAGCAAAGGTAAGTATGAAAGGAAAGGAAAGTATAAATGAAAGGAGAGGCTAAGTTTAAAAATAGGAATTGAAATGAAAGCGTAAAGGAAAGGAAAGTATAAAGAAAAGGAAAGTATAAAGGAAGGGAAAGTATAAAAGAAAGGAAAGCAAAGGTAAGTATATTGGAAAGGATAAGAAAGTATAAATGAAAGGAATGGGTAAGTTTAAAAATAGGAATTGAAAGGAAAGTATAAGGGAATGGAAAGTATAAAGGAAGGGAAAGTATAAAAGAAAGGAAGCAAAGGTAAGTATAAAGGAAGGGAAAGGAAGGGAATAGAAAAGAAAGGAAAGGTAGATATAATAGAAAGGAAAGCAAAGTATAAAGGAAAGTCAATGTATGTAGAATTGTAAGTATAGGGAAGTATATAAAAAAGGAAAGGAAAGGTTAATTTAAAAAAAAAAAGGAATGGAAAGGAAGGTCTATAGGAAAATATTATAGAACTGAAAGGGAATGTAGGTATAATGCAAAGGGAAGGGAATTATAAATGAAGGGAATTTATAAAAGAAAGGAAAGCAAAGGTAAGTATGAAAGGAAAGTATAAATGAAAGGAGAGGCTAAGTTTAAAAATAGGAATTGAAATGAAAGTGTAAAGGAAAGGAAAGTATACAGAAAAGGAAAGTATAAAGGAAAGGAAAGTATAAAGAAAAGGAAAGTATAAAGGAAGGGAAAGTATAAAAGAAAGGAAAGCAAAGGTAAGTATATTGGAAAGGATAAGAAAGTATAAATGAAAGGAATGGGTAAGTTTAAAAATAGGAATGGAAAGGAAAGTATAAGGGAATGGAAAGTATAAAGGAAGGGAAAGTATAAAAGAAAGGAAGCAAAGGTAAGAATAAAGTAAGGGAAAGGAAGGGAATAGAAAAGAAAGGAAAGGTAGATATAATGGAAAGGAAAGCAATGTATAAAGGAAAATCAATGTATGTAGAATGTAAGTATAGGGAGGTATATAAAAAAGGAAATGAAAGGTTAATTTAAAAAAAGAAAGGAATGGAAAGGAAGGTCAAAAGGAAAATGTTACAGAACAGAAAGGGAATGTAGGTATAATGCAAAGGGAAGGGAATTATAAAAAGAAGGGAATTTATAAAAGAAAGGAATGCAAATGTAAGTATGAAAGGAAAGGAAAGTATAAATGAAAGGAGAGGCTAAGTTTAAAAATAGAATTGAAATGAAAGTGTAAAGGGGGAGAATGTAAAGGAAGAGGAAAAGAAGTAAAAATAAATGGGAACAAAAAAAAAGGGGGCGGGGGGGAAGGGGAAGAACATTTATTATTTCTATCAAGTTTTTAAGACTAGGAAAAAAAGTTAAAAAAAAAGGGTGGGGGAAGAAAATAGAGAAGAAAGCAAGAAATAAAAAGGAGGAGAAATGGGGAGGAAAAATGGAAAGAAAATGAAAATTAAAAAAGCATGAAAGGAGAAAAATAAAAGGAAGATAGGGAACAAAAAGTTAAAAAAATAAATAGGAAAAAAAAAATGGAAACAGAAAGTGGAGAGTAAAGATAAAAGTTGAAGAAGAAAGAGGGAAGAAAACAGGGAAGAAAATAGACAAGAATGATAATAGGGAAGAAAGAGAATAAAAAGATGAATAGAAAAAAAAAGAAAAGAAGGTAAAAAGAAGAGAAAAGAAAAGAAAAGAGAAGAAAAGAGAAGAGAAAGAGAAGGAAAGGAAAGGAAAGGAAGGAAAGGAAAGGAAAGGAAAGGAAAGGAAAGGAAAGGAAAGGAAAGGAAGGAAAGGAAAAGGAAAGGAAAGGAAAGGAAAGGAAAGGAAAGGAAAGGGAAAGGAAAGGGAAAGGAAAGGGAAAGGAAAGGGAAAGGAAAGGGAAAGAAAGGGAAAGGAAAGGGAAAGGAAAGGGAAAGGAAAGGGAAAGGAAAGGGAAAGGAAAGGGAAAGGAAAGGGAAAGGAAAGGGAAAGGAGGAAGGGAAGGAAAGGAAAGGAAAGGGAAAGGAAAGGGAAGGAAAAAAGAAA